>NC_037668.1:15693617-15780375 GCF_003255815.1 Theropithecus gelada | reverse complement strand
TGCTTCCATTTTTTTTTTTTTTTTTTTTTTTTTTTTTTTTTTTTTTTTTTTTTTTGGGAGACAGGGTCTTTCTCTGTCATCCAGGCTGAGTGCAGTGACATGATCTTGGCTCACTGCAACCTCTGCCTCCCAGGCTCAAGTGACTCTCCTGCCTCAACCTTTCCAGCAGCTGGGACTACAGACACATGCCACCACGCTTGACTAATTTTTATATTTTTTGTAGAGACGGGGTTTCGCTATGTTGCCCAGGCTGGTCTCAAACTCCTGGACTCAAGCAATCTGCCCACCTCACTCTCACAAAGTGCTGAGATTACAGGCATGAGCCATTATACCCGGCCTCAATGTGTATTTTATATTTACAGCACATCTCAAGTTGGACAATCTTCATTTAAAATGCTTAGCCACAGGTAGCTAGTAGCTACTTTCCCCACACCATCTCCCTAAGACAGAGTCTCGCTCTGTCACCTGCCTGGAGTGCAATGGCATGATTTCAGCTCACTGCAACCTCTGCCTCTCAGGTTCAAGCGATTCTCTTGCCTCAGCTTCCCTTGTAGCTGGAATTACAGGTACCTGCCACCACACCCGGATAATTTTTGTATTTTTAGGAGACAGGGTTACACCATGTTGGCTAGGGTGGTCTTGAACTCCTGACCTCAGGTGATCCGCCTGCCTTGGCCTCCCAAAGTGCTGGGATTACAGGCATGAGCCACCGCCCATGGCCTAGTAGCTACCATTTTAACAATGCAGATAACGAGCAATGATTCTTAACACATTTGGCATATCAAATCCTCAACAACTGCTCTAGAGATTATAATGCTACCTTGGTGGTCTATCTTTTAAGAAATGAAGTATCTTTTAATACCTGCCTGTGACGTATTCATTGCTGGGAAGGCAAAACAGATAAGGAATAAGTTGTCTATTAATCACATAAGGACATACCAATGATTTTTGACCCATCATCTTCCACATCTGAGAGTTCCATGTCTTCCACATCACGATTATCTGTCACGGGTTCAGGTGTGGCAGATTTCTCACTCTCCATGGTTGGTGACCGGGATTCCTCACCTCCCATTCCCTGAAAAGGAGACTCAGAACCAGTCGGGGAGGGAGCATCCATGCTTGGGGAAGGAACCGGTGATTCTTCAGGATCTGGAAGGGTTGACTTCAATTGATCCAACTTCTTCTTTAAATTATTTACTCGGTTAGCAAAGGTTTTATATGCCTAAAAGAGAAAAAAGGAGTTTACTCCTTGGAAAAAGACCAAAAAGTTAGTCTCACTTTGTCACCCAGGCTAGAGTGTAGTGGCATGATCTCGGTTCACTGCAACTTCCGCCCCCTGGGCTGAAGTAATCCTTCCAAGTAGCTGAATCCACAGGAACACATCACCATGCCTGGCTAATTTTTGTATTTTTAGTAGAGATGGGGTTTCACCATGTTGGCCAGGCTGGTCTCAAACTCCTGGCCTCAAGTGATCCACACGCCTCAGCCTCCCAAAGTGCTGGGATTATAGGCTTAAGCCACCGTGCTCGGCCGCCCCCCCCTTTTTTTTTTTTAATAAAATTTTATTTTCTTAAATGAGAGATGAGGTCCTGCTATGTTATCCAGGCTAGTCTTGAACTCCAGGGCTCAAGTGATCCTCCCACCTCAGCCTCCCAAAATGCTAGGATTGCAGGCATACACCACCATCTCTGGCCACCCATTTTGACTCTGATTAGATTTTCTGATTATTATTAACCACGTACATTGCTGGCACAAAACAAGATAATATATCATCTGTCAAGCATGCAGGAGTTTCTAGTTTCTGCTTTTTATACTCCCTAAGTGAATATTACCATCCGCACAGTTGCCTGAGTTAGAAACCTAGCAGTTATCTGTATTTTCTATTCCCTTGCTCCTGTTTATCTATCCAACCAACCAATATTTGTTGAAAACCTAAATGTATCTTCTAGGTACTGGAGATACAGCAAGAAATGAGACAGACAAAATAATAATAATAATAATAATAATAATAAAATCCAAAAATAAAACAAAGCCTGGGAGGTCAAAGGCTATTGTTTTAAAAAACAGGGGCTGGGTCTGGTGGTTCATGTCTGTAATCTCAGCACTTTGGGAGGCTGAGGCAAGGAGGATCACTTGAAGCCAGGATTTCAAGACCAGCCTGGGCAACATAGTGAGATCCTGTCTCTACAAAAAAATAAAAAAAATTAGCTGTGCATGGTAGCATGCGCCTGTAGTCCCAGCTGCCTGTAGTGCCAGCTACTCAGGCGGCTGAGGTGGGAGGACTGCTTGAGCCCAGGAGGTCAGGGCTGCAGTGAGCAGTGATCACACCACTGCACTCCAGCTTGGGTGACAAAGTGAGACCCTATCTCAAAACAAAAGTACAGTTTATTGTAAAAGAAGTTTTAGGTGTTAGAAAATCATTGCAAAGATAGTTCCCATATACCCTATATCCAATTTTCCCTATTATTAACATCTAATATTAGTATGATACATTTGTCACATTAATGAACCAATATTGATAATTATGAGAAGTCCATACTTTAGATTTCCTCAGGTTTTTTTTTTTTTTACCTAATGTCCTTTTCTAACCTAGGATCCCATCTAAGATACCACAGAACATTTAGTAGTCATGTCTCCTTTCTCCTTAGACTCCTCTTGTTTGTGACACTCTGCTGGATTTTTTTTTTTTTTTTTTTTGAGACGGAGTCTCGCTCTGCCGCCCAGGCTGGAGTGCAGTGGCCAGATCTCAGCTCACTGCAAGCTCCGCCTCCCGGGTTCACGCCATTCTCCTGCCTCAGCCTCCCGAGTAGCTGGGACTACAGGCGCCCGCCATCTCGCCCGGCTAGTTTTTTGTATTTTTTAGTAGAGACGGGGTTTCACCGTGTTCGCCAGGATGGTCTTGATCTCCTGACCTCGTGATCCACCCGTCTCGGCCTCCGAAAGTGCTGGGATTACAGGCTTGAGCCACTGCGCCCGGCCTGGATTTTCTTTTTTTTTTTTTGAGATAGAGTCTCGCTCTGTCACCCAGGCTGGAGCGCAGTGGCGCGGTCTTGACTCACTGCAACCTCTGCCTCCCAGGTTCAAGCGATTCCCCTGCCTCAGCCTCCTGAGTAGCTGGGATTACAGGCGCGCGCCCCCACGCCTGGCTAATTTTTGTATTTTTAGTAGAGACGGGGTTTCACCATGTTGGCCAGGCTGGTATTGAACTGCTGACCTCGTGATCTGCCCGCCTCGGCTTCCCAAAGTGCTGGGATTACAGGCATGAGCCACCGTGCGCGGCCTGGACTTTCATTGGTTTTGATGATCTTGACAGTTTTCAACAGTACTGGTCAGGTATTTTGTAGATTGTCAAATGAGATTTGACTGATACTTTTCTCATGGCTAGACTGGGGTAATAAGTTTTTCGGCGGAAGGCCACAGAGGTAAATTGCTACTGTGATCACACCATATCAAGGGCACATACAATCAATATGACTTTCCACTGTTGATGTTAATACTGACCACTTGACTTAATTCCTATAGATGTCCTGATGGTCTTAATTGCTAATGTTTTAAAGTTATCTTTTGAATTTTTCATTTTTTGAGAGTCGATGACCATTAGATTGTTATCATTTTGTTTTATAAATTCAAGAACCTTTATTTTATTTTATTTTACTTCAGACAAGATCTCGCTCTATCACACAGGCTGGAGTGTAGTGGCACGATCATAGCTCACTGCAACCTCCGCCTCCCGGGTTCAAGTGATCCTCCTACCTCAGTCCTCCAAGTAGCTGGGACTACAGGCACACACCACGACTCCTGGCTAATTTTTGTATTTTTTGTAGAGACAAGATTTCACCATGTTGGCTAGGTTGATCTCGAACTCCTAACCTCAGGTGATCTGCCTGCCCCAGCCTCCCAAAGTGCTGGGATTACATCTGTGAGCCACTGTGCCCAGCCAAGAAGCATTATTTTTAAAAAGATACGAATACATTAGAATCTAGCTTTTTGGTTTTGATATAACTGAGTAGCTTACAGTAGACTAATGCTCTCATGAAGAACAAGTAGAAAAGCCAGATACACAGACACACTTGTTTGAATGTACTGGAGAGTGCTAAGGCTACCAAAAACTAAGTGGCAAATACTATCAGAGGGAAAGCATGGAGACCTATGCTGACATTATTTTCTCTTAGGGTTCTGCTGATTCTGGGGAGCTAGGCAAGAAGCTGAGAATTAAGGCAAAAGGGACAAGAGAGGGCCACTATTAAACAAAGAGAAAAAAGCAGAGTTTTAAACAGTCTTGCTGATCTTAACAGGCAAAAATTAGAGACCTGAAAGGCCAAGATTCTGATGAACAATGAAAGAGAGAACTGGCTCAACAATTTTTCCTTCAAGATATTTGCTGAATTCTGAGCTGCTTGAGAGGGAAGAAGCCAAGCAGAAAACCTTCGAAAAAGCAGTGGTCTCATGGTGATGAGGAAACAAGGACTAGAGAGTTTAAATCATGCCATGGAGAAGGGGGCTTAGTGGTCATTCCAGGCTCTCTGTGGGAAAAATCTACATTCCAGAAGCAGGGCTTGCTCAAACTGCAATTCAGCCTCAAGTCAGTTAGGTTTCAGATTTAATTAATATGATCAGCCCCAACATCTGCCTAGGAAAAGAAGGGTGAACTGTCTCTGGAGGGAGAAAAATCATCCAGAGACTCCATAATCTTTTAATGTTCAGCATTCAATAAAAAATTAGCAGACATGCTAAGAGATAGGTCTAAATAGCTAAAAAGAAAATGCAGACACTACATTAGCAACTATCTCTGGGCACTAAACAAAACAAAACAAAAACACCAAACACCACGAACATACCCATAACAGGTGAAGCCAATATTGCAACTATATGACAAAACCCAAACAGCTATGATTAATATGCTCATGAAAATAATGAAAAATTTCTTTCCCTTCCTTTGTGAACAATTCAGTCCTAAACCCATTAGCTGGAGCTGAGGGAAAAAACTCAGTGGCTTAGAGAGAAAGGACCCAAAAATGAGAAAAATGTCTGCGTGGGAGGGAGGAATTGCAAAGGATGTTGGAGTATAAGCAGGATAAAAAGAAAATCCATAAATGTGGCTAGAGAGAGATGGAAGTGCTGGGAGACTGGCCACAACTGATTAAGTAAAAATATTGAGGCCAGGTGCGGTGGCTCACGCCTGTAATCCCAGCACTTTGGAGGCCAAGGCAGGCAGATCATGAGGTCAGGAGTTCAAGACCAGCCTGACCAATATGGTGAAACCTCGACTCTACTAAAAATACAAAAATTAGCTGGGCATGGTGGCATGCGCCTGTAGTCCCAGCTACTCAGGAGGCTGAGGCAGGAGAATCGCTTGAACCTGGGAGGCGGAGGTTGCAGTGAGCCAAGATTGTGCCATTGCACTCCAGCCAGGGTGACAGCACGAGGCTCCATCTCGAAGAAAAAAAAAAAAAAAGTAAATATATTGAAGACAGGGAGCGAGGCTTTACACTGTTAGAAAAGCAATTAGAAGTGTAAAAAAGCGGGGACAGTGGCTCATGCCTGTAATCTCAGCACTTTGGGAGGTAGAGGCAGGTGGATCACCTGAGGTCAGGAGTTTAAGACCAGCCTGGCCAACATGGTGAAACCCCATCACTGCTAAAAATACAAAATTAGCCAGGCATGGTGGCGAATGCCTGTAATCCCAGCTACTTGGGAGGCTGAGGTAGGAGAATTGCTTAAACCTGGGAGGCAGAGGTTGCAGTGAGCCTAGACTGTGCCACTGCACTCTAGCCTGAGGAACAAGAGCGAAAGTTCGTCTTACAAAAAAAAAAAAAAAGGGATATGTCAAAAGAACACAGAAAGGAGCTCACATTGACCAAATCTTTGTCAATCTGAGCATCAACGTAAATATTAGTAGTAATGAATTAAAACAGTGAGTAAATAGGATTCAAATCCATTCATATAAATAAATGAATACATTGAAAGTCTGGTAAGGAACAAGATATTTACATAGTTTCAAAATACTTCCTCACAAACACTCATTAATTGGTATATTAGTTTCTTAGGGCAGTGGTTAATTAAGTACTACAAAATGAGTGGCTTAAAACAATAGAAATTTATTGTCTCTGAAGGCTAGTGGTTCAAAATTAAGATGTCAGCAGGCTGCGCTCTCTCTCTGACACTGGGCAGAATTCTTCCCTGCCATTTCCTGGTTTCTGGTGGTGCCCATCAATCCTTGATGTTCTTGGCTTGTAGCTGCATCGCTCCAATATCTGCCTATGTTGTCACATGATGTTCTCCCTGTGCTTCTCTCCAGTTTTCCAGTTTCTCTCTCTTTTTTTTTTTTTTTGGAGACAGAGTCTTGCTGTCTTGCCCAGGTTGGAGTGCAATGGTGTGGTCTCGGCTCACTGCAACCTCTGCCTCCTGGGTTCAGGCGATTCTCCTGCCTCAGACTCCCAAGTAGCTGGGATTACAGGTGCCCACCACCATACCTGGCTAATTTTTACTATTTTTAGTATAGACAGGGTTTTACCATATTGGCCAGGTTCATCTTGAACTCCTGACCTCAAGGGATCTGTCTGCCTCGGCCTCCCAAAGTGCTGGGATTACAGGTGTGAGCCAGTGTACCCAGCCAGTTTCCCTCTTCTTATATGGACACCAGTTATATTGGATGATTAAGGCCCACCCCAGTGAACTCATTTTAACTTGATTATATCAGCAAAGACCCTATCTCCAAATAAGGTCACATGCACATGTACTGGAGGTTAGGGCTTCAACACATCTTTTTGGGATGCATAATTTAACCCATAACAATTACCAAGGGAAAACTTTATAATGGACAAACCTGGAAGATGCCACATTAATCAGAATATCAAGGGGAACATTCCCAGTAGTGAGATAAACCAAACTTGTATGCCATCTGACGAGACGAAACATGAAG
This sequence comes from Theropithecus gelada, assembly GCF_003255815.1. Classification (NCBI taxonomy): domain Eukaryota; kingdom Metazoa; phylum Chordata; class Mammalia; order Primates; family Cercopithecidae; genus Theropithecus; species Theropithecus gelada. Next base: position 15,773,453 of record NC_037668.1, on the reverse strand, counting down.
AACACAGAATCACTTTAGTGATATTCCTTCTAAAGATGCATAATCTCAATCTGATCACAAAGAAATATCAAATAAACTCAAACTGGGAAACATTATACAAAATATTTGACTTGTAATCTTCAAACACATTTAGGTCATGAAAATCAAGGAGAAAGCTAAGAAACTGTTTCAGATCAAAGGAAAATTAAGAGATGACAACCGAATGCAACTTGTGATTCTGGATAGCATTTTTCCTATAAAAACTGGCCAATTTGAATAGGTTCTGAGGATTAGATTATAAGTGTGTCAAAGTATCAATTAATTTCCTGATTATATAACTACAACTGGAGGGGCACAGTGGCTCATGCCTGTAATCCCAGCACTTTAAGAGGCTGAGGCAGGTGGATCACCTGAGGTCAGGAGTTTTGAGATCAGTCTGGCCAATACGGCGAAATCCCATCTCTACTAAAAATACAAAAATTGGCCGTCGTGGTGGTGGGCGCCACCACAGTGAGACTCGTCTCTAAATTGAAGTGGCAATTCTAGAACCAAAAAGTAAACCAACTTAGATGGGTTTAACCATAGATAAGATTCAACAGAAACTCTCTCTCTCTCTCTCTCTCTCTCTATATATATATATATATATATTTTTTTTTTTTTTTGAGACGGACTCTCACTCTGTCTCCCAGGCTGGAGTGCAGTGGTGCAATCTTGGCTCACTGCAAGCTCCGCCTCCTGGGTTCACGCCATTCTCCTGCCTCAGCCTCCCGAGTAGCTGGGACTACAGGCGCCCGCCACCATGCCCGGCTAATTTTTTTGTATTTTTTAGTAGAGACAGGGTTTCACCGTGTTAGCCAGGATGGTCTCAATCTCCTGACCTCGTGATCCACCCACCTCGGCCTCCCAAAGTGCTGGGATTACAGGCGTGAGCCACCGCGCCCAGCCTAACAGAATAAAATATTAATGAATTACAAGACTAGTTAGTAGAATATCTAGAAGGAAGCAGAGAGAGAAATAAAAGATGGAAAATTCAGAAAGGACTAAAAAAAAGGCATTTGGAACACAACAATGAGATCTAATATACATACTAATCTGAGTTCCAAGAGGAGAGGAGGGAGATGAAACAGAAACAATAATTGAGATCAACAGCTGAGAATTTTTGAAAATTTATAAAAAACATGAAGCCATGTTATGGGTGAATTATCTCTCTCTGCACTCCCTGACTTATATGTTGAAGTCCTCACCCCTAGAACCCTAGAATTATTTGAAGACAGGATTTCTACAGAGGTAATCAAGTTAAGTGAGGTTATCAGGATGGGCCCTAATCTAATCTGACTGGTATCCTTATAAAAAGGTGAAATCTGGGAGATGGAAGGAGGGAGAAAGAAGGAGGGAGGGAGAGGAAAGGAGGGAGGAAAAGGGAAGGAGAAAGGAAGAGAGGAAGAGAGAGTACATGCAAGCAAAAACTGGAGATAAAACAGAATCTAAAAATTATTTGATTAATAAAAAAAAGCAGAAAAGGAGTAACAAAGAAAAGGACACACAGGACAAATAGAAAGATGGTAGACTTAAACCCAAGCATATCAATAAGCAGACTAAACACCGCAAAGTCAAAGATTTTTCAGACTAGATAAAAAAAATAAATAAATAAAACTAAAACAAGATCCAATTATATGCTGTTTGCAAAAGATATACTTAAATATAAAAACTCATGAGATGCAACTTAGAAGGAAATTTACTGTATTAAATGTATACCTGTCCTAAAAGCTGAAAATCAACCTGCTTATCCATTAGTCAATTCAGGGTTGCGTGGGGGTAGAAAATAAATGATCTAAGACATTTTAATTTATTTTTCCTTTTCTCTCTTCTTTTAATGTACAGAAGGGTCTCACTATGTTGCCCAGACTAATCTTGAACTCCTGGCCCCAAGTGATCTTCCTACCTCAGCCTCCCAAAGTGTTGGAATTACAAGCACGAGCCACTGTGCCCAGCCTAAGACGTTTCTAAACATAAGGACAGACAAAATTTCTCTCTCACAAACACTTTTTTTGGGAAATTAGTTGAGAATGCTCCAGTACAATGAGAGAAACTAAGAAAAAAAGACATGTAATCTGGAAAATAGAGGACTCAACTCAGGACAACAGTTAATAGCTATTTCAGCCTGAGACTTAGAGAATAACCTAAACTGGGGACAGGGAATGAAAATTCAGGTAGGGAGGTCCCAGGGGAAAAGGGAATTCAGAATAGTTGGTGTGACAGAGAATTTAAAAAGGCTATGCAAGGGCAAACAAAGAGAAAACAAAACTCTAGGAAAAAACCAAAACTTCTAGTACGACTATAGTTACCACAAAACCTTGCAATGAACAATGTTTACAGGGTTATAATGTAAGCTTTTAAAAAAATTGTTTTCGAATCTTTAGAGTAGCAAAGAAGAATTAAGTATGATTACAGAATAGAATGTAAATATTACCAACTTTGACAATACAGAAGTAAATATAGTTGGCTGGGCACGGTGGCTGATGCCTATGGTCCTGTCCCTTTGAGAGGCCGAGGCAGGTGGATCACTTCAGGCCAGGAGTTCGAGACGAGCCTGTCAAACACGGTGAAACCCTGTCTCTACTAAAAAACCAAAAATTAGCCAGGCATGATGGCATGCGCCTGTAATTCCAGCTACTCGGGAGGCTGAGGCAGGAGAATCACTTGAACCCAGGAGGTGGAGGTTGCAGTGAGGCCAAGAGAGTGCCACTGCACTCCAGCCTGGGTGACAGAGCGAGACTCCATCTCAAAAAAAAAAGTAAATATAGTTGCTTGAAGCTGGAAAATTGAAGGGTAGATAGATGAAAACTAATGGGAGCAAATAGGGATGCTACTAAGCAAATTTTACGAAGTAGGGAGTCTAGGGTTAATGGTCAAAAAATAGTAAATACAGTCCTTTAATTTATAGATAACAGATTTAAAACAGTCATACAACAAAATTGGGAGAAGGAGAAAGGTGGGTGAGTATAAGCTAAATCCACATCTGTCGTATCAGGAAGTTAACAGCTATTTCTAAAATAGGATAAATCAAGAAAGAACAATATAGGCAAATCATTTACATGTATGGAAGCAAATGCCAGAAAAAAAATAGCAAAATGCGTTAAAAGGGATCGCTTCTAGGAAGTAGGATTGGTGGGACCTACAGTACCATATACTTTCATGACCATACACAGTGATTAAAACTTAAAAAGAAAATTCATTATGAAACAGTTTCTTTCAGAGGTCATTAGACACATGCCCACTTATTCTCTCTCTCCCTTTCTTGGGGGAATAAAAAGAAGTTCCCTGGCTGGGCGCGGTGGCTCACGCCTGTAATCCCAGCACTTTGGGAAGCTGAGATGGGCGGATCACCTGAGGTCAGGAGTTTGAGACCAGCCTGACCAACATGGAGAAACCCGATCTCTACTAAAAATACAAAATTAGCTGGGCATGGTGGTGCATGCCTGTAATCCCAGCTATTTGGGAGGCTGGGCTCAGCAGGGCTAAAGCAGGAGACCCTGTCTCTACTAAAAATATGAAATTAACTAGGTGTGGTGGCACATGCCTGTAATCCAGCTATTCAGAAGGCTGAGGCAGGAGAATCACTTGAACCCGGGAGGCAGAGGTTGGAGCTGAGATCGCACCATTGCACTGCAGCCTAGGCAATAAAAGCGAAACTCCGTCTCAAAAAAAAAAAGTTCCTTAATTCAGTCAATTTACATGAAATTTGGTAACAGGATGTTTCCGTCCAGTCTTCTGATTAAGGAAAAAAGTAAGGCCAGGCACGGTGGCTCACACCTGTAATCCTAGCACTTTGGGAGGCCGAAGTGGGCAGGAGTTCAAGACCAGTCTGACCAATATGCAGAAACCCCACCTCTACTAAAAATACAAAAATTGGGCCAGGTGTGGTGGCTCATGCCTATAATCCCAGCACTTTGTTGGACTGAGGCAGGAGGATCACCTGAGGTCGGGAGTTTGAAGCCAGCCTGACCAACATGGAGAAACCCCATCTCTACTAAGAATACAAAATTAGCCGGGCATGGTGGTGCATGCCTGTAATCCCAGCTACTCAGCAGGGCTAAGGCAGGAGAACTGCTTGAACCTGGGAAGCAGAGGTTGAGGTGGGCTGAGATCATACCACTGCACTCCAGCCTGGGCAACAAGAGCGAAACTCTGTTTCAAAAAAAAAAAAAAAAAAAAGACCCAGGTGTCTTATTCTACCACCACCACTCACTAGCTATATTACCTTATACAACGTTACTAATCCTCGTAATTTCTTCTTCTTCTTTTTTTGTTTTTTTGAGATGGGTCTCACTCTTGTTGGCCAGGCTGGGGTGCAGTGACATGATCACAGCTCACTGCAGCCTGAGATCACACCCAGATAATTTCTGTACTTTTTTGCTAGACACAAGGTTTCACTATGTTGCCCAGGCTGGTCTCAAAGTCCTGGGCTCAAGCAATCCTCCTGCCTCAGCCTCCCAAAGTGCTGGGATTACAACATCTATCCCAAAAGTAATTTCTTCATCTACGATGAGATAAAAAATGCTTATCCTAACAGTTAGATAATGCATGTTAATAATCTCTGAACATAATAACAAGCATTCAGCATAAGACAGCTTTAATTATTACTTACATTGGCCACCACTTTTACTTCTTTGTATTGTGCTTCATAGAAAATTCCAGCATTTTCCAGTGCTTCTGTTAATGAGGGTCCATTTTTCACCTGCTTATCTAATCCATTCACAAATTCTTCCAGCTTGGAGCTTGCCTCTTCAAATTCTTTGGAGAACTTCTTCCCACCTGTTTTATCTAAAATGACATGGGAAGTATTCGTTTCAGGATAAAAAAAAAAAAAAATGTAGTCTTTTGACTTTTGAAGAAAACCTCTCTTTGTGAACATACTCTTGCTGCCTTACTGTGCAATACTCTTAGTTTCATAGTTTTATCTTTTTTTTTTTTTTTTGAGACGGAGTCTTGCTCTGTCACCTAGGCTAGAGTGCAGTGGCGCGGTCTCGGCTCACTGCAAGCTCTGCCTCCCAGGTTCACGCCATTCTCCTGCCTCAGCCTGTAGCTGGGACTACAGGCGCCCGCCACCATGCCCAGCTAATTTTTTGTATTTTTAGTGGAGACGGGGTTTCACTGTGTAAGCCAGAATGGTCTCGATCTCCTGACCTCGTGATCTGCCTGCCTTGGCCTCCCAAAGTTGCTGGGATTACAGGCATGAGCCACCGCACCCGGCCTAACAATTTTATCTTAAAGAAGCTTCTCCAAATTACAAAACCACAAAACAGATTATTAAAATTCTTTACAAAACAGACTCATGTGAATCTGCCAGAGTGAAGGCACTTGTAACTAAGGTAAAGAAAAGAAAGTTCAACTAAAAGAGTTTGGTGATTACTTATTTTCTTCACAAATTGGATTCTACACTGCTACTTACTTAGGAATAACAGAATGAAGCTCAATTCTATTCACTTATACCATAACTTTTGCATTACAGAAGGCAGTAAGATGTTATCTCTTAAACAAGAAAAGTAACGTTCAGAAAAGTAAAAATAAAGTGACCTCTGTATGAACACAATAAAAGTTATTCTTTCCTATCTGAAAAAGATTCGTGGTAATTCAGTACATCTACTTCTTTCCCAGTGACTGGCAGAATACGGCTTTGGATGTGAGTATAAATTTTGGCTTTGCCTCTTACCAGCTGTGTAACTTGGGCAAGCTACTAATCTCCTTACGAGACCTCAGATTTCTCATGTGATAAAATAGAGATTTTTAGCATGTTTTCTGTTATGATGATTGAATTAGATAATATATGTTAAATTAATTATTTGTTTAAAAAAATGTTTTCTTTAGAGACGGTCTCTTCTGTCACCCAGGCCGGAGTGCAGTGGCATGATCACAGTTCACTATAGCCTCGACCTCCTGGGGTCAAACAATCTGCTTGCCTCAGCCTCCCGAGCAGCTAGGACTACAGGTGTGTGCCACCAAGTACATTAATTTTTAAATTTTTTTGTAGAGGCAGGGTCTCATTATGTTGCCCAGGCTAGTCTCAAACTCCTGGTCTCAAGCAATCCTCCTGCCCTGGCTTCCCAAAGAGTTGAGATTATAGGCACTGTGCCTGGTCTGTTAAATTTAAAGTATGGTACAGGAATAAAATTGGTGCCAAAATTAATAGCTAGTAGTCATTTACTTATTATCTCAAAAATATTCATCAAATATCTATTATGTGCCAAGTATAGCTCTAGGTGCCAGTGTATAGCAATGAACAAATCAATATAATTTCTGCCTTCATGAGGCTTACATTATAATAAATTATTAGTATGATTTACAATTTACAATGCAAGGAAAAGAGATGGTCTAACTAGATTTTATGAGGCATCAGAGTAACTTCATTGAAGAGCATACCCATACCAAGTAACCACACATGTGAAATACAACTGTCTATATATATAACCCAATACACCAAGAAAGTACTAGAAATGAGAAAGATAGAATTTACTTACGAAATTTATATGCATGAAACAACTACCTGGGAAACCAGAGGTGCCACAACTATTTTCTACCCAAGGCTCTCCTTATGAGGTAAACCAGTATGATTACCGGAAAAATGAGATATGGAAAGAAAATCTGACTTATTCTAAAAGGATGTAAGCATTACCTTTCAAGCATTTGAGAGTTTCTGTGCTGCACACATCCACCCTCATAGTTGACAACTGCTTTTCCTTCAGTTCTATCTGATCTTCTGAGCGCTTGTATAGCAACAGCTCTTCAATTAGGGCCTGAGACTAAACACAGACCAGAGTCATATTTCATTTACAAGATCATTCAATTATTCTCATTCTATCTCTCCCTGTTTTATAAAACAAAACAAAACAAAACAAAAACAAAAACAAAACCCTAAAGTTTAACAAAACCCTGGGAGGAAAAAACTTTTCACTTTTTCTCACAGTCACAGATATTAATGATCAATTCTCATGTCAAAATCATGTTTAGTTATAGACTTTAAAAGATCCTTTTCCTTAATTATACAAAGCTAATTTATGGATACAGAGTTAAGACTAAAACAGACAAAGGTCCACTTACAAAGCCTCTTTAAATTTTAATTACATAAACATAGCCTTCTGTAAGCAAATTCTAATTTAGAAAGAGTTTCACAGGAAAATAAACTCTCTTGCTGGCATAAATTGAATACAGAACTCAGCTGATAATAGATATACTGGAAGAAGGTTATGTCTACCATTAGGGGAACAGATAAAACACCAAGCAATCTAATCCCAATCTGGGTTCCTTTAGAACAGTTCCCGCATGTTTAAAACATGACAGGTGTAACTGAATACAAATAAATCTTATTGGACTATACAGGAAACTATAATACAAAAGGGGTGAATAATACTTTGCTGTATTAAACAAATTCTGTAACTTACTCGAAATTCCGCAACTATCTTAGACTTGAGAGCAGCTTTTGGATTTGTAGATGCTGTTGGAATTAAACAAAAGGTCATTAAGAATACAGACACAAAAAGTTGACTAATAGGAAAAATTTTAGCTCTATAGTTAAGGATATACTCTGAACATATGGCAACATGCACATTTAAGTCATAATTCCTAAAATAAATAATGGACTAGGAAATGTGAATACTCCTAAACGTGGTCAATGTAAAAATATGCTATTTAGACAGACCTAATCTACTTACCTCCAACAGACCCTTGAAGTCATAAAGTCCTAGAATTATTGATTTGGAGACACCGAGATACATCAAGTACCTTTATTTCCTAGTGTGGGTGTAAGAGGATCTAAATACCTCAAATTAAGAGTGTTCAGGAACAGGACATCCAATTAATCCTGAGCACTGGCTGAAGAAAATTAGTGACAAATAACTCTATTCCTATATATTTATCCTTTGAATTTCTTTTTCTGCTGACTCAATTCATAGCAAAAATAGGCAAGGAAACTTCTAGGTATATTAACACTGTGGTTGAACTTTGGCTGAAATGACGACTCTTGTTGTTCCTAAGCATGCAACTTATGACCAAAAGGATGTCTGAGGACTCCCTTAATCATGATGGATACCATATGCTCGCTGGAGCAAAACCATCCCAAGTGTCTTGTTTTACCTCCCAATTCTCACTCTCTTTTACTTTGTTCCCTCCATACCTTCAAGTCTTTCTCAATATTCCTCAGTTTGCCCACAGCAGCCTATCACATGCAGTATTCCATTCCCTTGATCTCATGCTGGGTAAATACGATAAATATAACAGGAGCTCCCATTACAGAATGAGCTTCTGGCCAGGATCTGAGGCCCACGTCTAATTTGGTAGAGTATATCCCCCAAATCTGGAGATTTCATGGTTCCCACAGAAATGCTTCTTAATGCCTAGTCTCCTCTTCAGATCTGTTGTTTAATGCCAGCTGCCTCTAACGTCATATATCCTTGAACCTGAAAATTAGCCTGGACACTATCAAGTATTTTTTTCTTCTTTCAATCCCCCAACTACTCTTGAATCTTCACTCAATTAAACCCTTTTCTGCATTTCCTTTGTCTTAAAGTGTAGTTTTTGTTTGCTTTTTTTTTTAAGAAGTAACTCCATGATGGCTTGTTTATCATAGGTCACTGGGAGCCTCCCAGGCCTGGAAAACAGGCTTGCCCATGGTTTATGCCAGGTACGATGTCAAATGGTCTACATTTTCTTCTGCTCCAAAAAGAGGAGGTAATTTTATATTAGTTGAGATTTTGTTCCTTACTTTGTGATTTCTTCCACTGCTTATTCGGTTGTTTGTTCAGATTTTCTTTCAGCTGCTTCTGAGTTTTGAAAGTGGTACCTGGAAAACATTTCAGTTTTTGCAATCTGGCATTATGGGAAGCTGTTCTGTCTGTCCACTTCAGTGCCAAAGTTGCAGCATGAAAAAAGGCAATCCGAGACTGTGTGTTGTTTCTTTCTTTCCTTTTCTTTCATTTTTATGAAAAAATAGAAATTCCTACCCGATCTAAGAAGCTGTCAAATAAACACGATTATCATCATCAGTGAAATTACCAATTCTGAAAAGAATAGGGAAGGAGGCTTAAAAATACCAATTAACAAATTAAAATGAAGAATTTAACAGCTTCTTAGAAGATGCCATTTTTAAAGCAAATTTCTAGTCAAATGACGGTCATGGTAGCAGATTATCACCAACTTCTACTCAATAACTTAATTACAAGCATATACATAAGAATTAAATTCTTTTTAACAAAACAGTACACAACTTACTGTAAATCTAAATCAAAAGACAGTCTAAAGACTGCCAATATATGCTTACTACCAAACAGCTTAGTAAGAATTGACACCCTGTGAAAAATTCTCCAACAGTAAGGGCACAGGGCAGTATTTATTAACACAAACAATGAACCATTTGAAACACTCAATGCAAATGCAGGAAAATAACCAGATGGCTATCACCACTTAATATGCTTGACTTTTGTTATCACTAAAAAACAAAATCCAACCTCATCCCTAAAACCAATTCTATTTACATTTTAATTCAAACAGATCTAGGTTTCTCAAAAGTATTTAATTTTAAAAAAATAGGGCTAGATTCAAAACTTAATTTTTCACTATTATACAACATGACCACATCTATAAAATTATGTAATTGTAAAGACTGACTCAAAATTTTCTTTTAGGAGAGAAAAAAGACACTTACTCAAAGCTTCTCTCAATGCCACAATCATCTCTTCTGGGTATACATTTCTATCTTCCCAGATTTTAAAGATTCGTTCTACAGACTTAGAGACAGATGGATCCCTGAAAACAAAGAAAAAGTAATACAGACTATAAAAACCTTGACTTCTATTCCAAACTAGAAATCTGAAAATAAAGTTATCAATAAAATTATTTTCCAAATTTCTTCTGATGTTTATTTCAAAACTTTTTTTCTATAATATCCAGGACTAAAGAAATCTTAAACTTTAAGGATTTTAAGAATCTTAAATTACCAATTCAACACTTTTATAAATGACATAGATGAAACTACAGATGACATACTGAGAGCTTTTTGATGGATATGAACTTGAGAGGGCTGGGAATGTGTGGACACAACGGGAATTCTAAAAGAGATTGAAAAACCTGGTCTAAAACACAATTATAGTAGTACTGAATAAGAAGACAAGGTTTAGCAATGCTATATTTTTTCATTTTTTAAAGGTTTAGAAAAAAAATCTTGAATCAATCACATACTGTAACATGTTTTCTAAAAGACTATTACATAATACTATGAGAATACACAATAAGAATGAGGGAAGTAAAGGGTATTGGTTTATTCTGGCTGGATCACAGATGAGCTTCTGGTTCAAGTTGGCTATCTAACTTTAAAAAATGTTGGCTGGGCACAGTGGCTCACGCCTGCCACCCCAGCACTTTGGGAGGCTGGGGTGGATGGACTGCCTAAGGTCAGGAGTTCGAGACCAGTCTGGCCAACTTTGAAAGGCCGAGCTGGGAAAACCACTTGAGCTTGGAAGTTTAAGACCAGCCTGGTATACAGAGAGAGACCTCATCTCTACTAAAAATGAAAAAATTAGCCACATGTGGTGGCACACATTTGTAGTATCTCCTACATGGGAGCCTGAGGCAAGAGAATCGCTTGAGCCCAGGAGATCCAGGCTGTAGTGACCGGTGATCATAACACTGCAACCCAGCCTGGGCCACAAAGCAAGACCCTGTCTCAAAAAAAAAAAAGAAAAAAAAAGTTAAAGTAGAAGTGAATGAGAAATAATTACCAATAAAATTAATAATTTAAGATTTTAATTATGTTTTGTGAAATGTAGAAGAAATATAAAAAAACAATGCAGAAAGGGCATAACCGTTGTCAGGAAGAGGAATCAAACTGGTGTATCTCAGGAAGCAAAACAAGGACAAAAGTATGAAGCCATAGGGAAAAGAAATTTTATTCTAACAGATCTGCCAAAGAACAGAAACCATTCTAATAATTTAATAGATCTGTCAAAAGACAAAACAGGAATTTAACCTCTCCTTAAGTGAATCCACCAAACCATGTGGAGATTGAAGTATATGATTCAAAAAAAAAAAAAAAAAAAAAAAATGCTATGTCAAATGTAAGGCCTCTTTCAAGGATGAGAGTCTATGAATCCATAACATCATGTATTCACAAAGAATTTTTTTTCTTGCCTAAGAATGGCTTATGTAAGAAACAGAGAAAATTGTATTAAACCTTCTAATTTTCTTTTTTTTTTTTGAGACAGGGTCTCACTCAGTTGTCCAGGCTGAACTATGGTGGCGTGACCTTGGCTCACAGCAGCCTCAACCTCCTGGGCTCAAGTGATCCACCTGCATGTAACATGTTTTACTGCAATATTTGCTTTATTGTGGTGGACTGGAAGTGAAACCTCAATATCTCCAAGGTATGCCTGACTATGCGTGTAACTGGTTTCAAATACAATGCTAACATTTATAGAAGAAAAAGACTGTAAGATAGTAATACTGAAATTGTTATCTTAAAAAAAAAAAAAAAGGAAATTGTTATTTTGTAAATCTCCATTTGGTGAAAGTGAGTGAATTTTTCTTTATACTTTTCACAATTTTCTGTGCTCTATAATGTTTAGATATGACCAGGCACGGTGGCTCACGCCTGTTAATCCCAGCACTTTGGGAGGCCGAGTCCGGTGGATCAAGAGGTCAGGAGATCGAGACCATCCTGGCCAACATGGTGAAACGCCGTCTCTACTAAAAATACAAAAATTAGCTGGGCATGGTGGTGCATGCCTGTAATCCCAGCTACTCGGGATGCTGAGGCAGGAGAATTGCTTGAACCAGGGAGTCGAAGGTTGCAGTGAGCTGAGACTGCACCACTGCACTCCAGCCTGGAGAGAGAGCGAGACTCCGTTTAAAAAAAAAAAAAAAAAGTTTAGATATGTAAGTACTTACCATTGTGTTACAGTTGCCTATAGTATTCAATACAGTGACATGCAGTGCAGGTTTACAGCCGAAGAGCAATAGGCTACACAATATAGCTTCGGTTTTTAGTAGGCTATACCATCTACGTTTATGTAAGTACACTCCATGATGTTCACAGGATAAAATTCCCTAATGACGCATTTCTCAGAACATATTCTTTTTTTGTTTTGGAGATTGAGTCTTGCTCTGTCACTGAAGCTGGAGTGCAATGGTGCGATCTCAGCTCACTGCAACTTCTGCCTCCTGGGTTCAAGCAATTGTCCTGCCTCCGCCTCCCGGGTAGCTGGGATTACAGGTGCCTGCCACCATGCCCAGCTAATTTTTTTTTTTTTTTTTTTCCATAGGGACAGGGTTTCACCATGTTGGCCAGGCTGGTCTTGAACTCCCGACCTCAAGTGATCTGCCCACCTTGGCCTCCCGAAGTGCTGGGATTATAGGCGTGAGCCACCGCACCGGGCCTCAGAATATATTGATGTTAAGCAACACATGACTTTTTTTTTTTTTCTTGAGATGAGTCACTCCCAGACCGGAGTGCAGTGGTGCAATCTCCGCTCACTGCAACCTCCGCCTCCCGAGTTCAAGTGATTCTTCCGCCTCAGCTTCCCAAGTAGCTGGGACTACAGGCCCGTGACACCATGCCCGGCTAATTTTTGTATTTTTTTTTTTTTTAGTTGAGACGGGGTTTCACTGTATTGGCTAGGCTGGTCTCGAACTCCTGACCTCATGATCTGCCCGCCTCGGCCTCCCAAAGTGCTGGGGTTACAGATGTGAGCCACGATGCGCGGCTCGACTTTTCTGGTTTTTTTTTTTTTTATAATGAGAGAAAGAATCTCAGCATACAAAAATATAAGAAATGACAATAGGGTCTGTTCTTTCTGGTTAATAAACCTCTAGAAAATTGTAAGGTTTAGGCTGGGCACAGTGGCTCATGCCTGCAGTTCCAGCACATTGGAAGGCTGAAGCTGGCAGATTACTTGAGCCCAGGAGTTTGAGACCAGTCTGGGCAACATGGCGAAACCCTGTCTCGGGAAAAAAATACAAAAACTAGCCAGACGTAGTGGGGCACACCTGTAGTCCTGGCCACTTGGAGGGCTGAGGTGGGAGGATTGCTTGAGACCAGCGGTTCGAGTCTGCAGTGAGCCCTGATCAAGCCACTGCACTCCAGCTTGGGTGACAGAGTAAGACTCTGTCTCTAAAAAACAAACAAATTTTTAAAAAGTTACATTTATACTATACTATAGTCAATTAAGTGTGTAATAGCATTATGTGTTAAAAATAATATACATGTTAGTTAAAAAAATACTTTGTAGCTCAAAAAACCTTAACAATCATCTGAATCTCCAGCAAATCATATTCTTTTTGCTGGTGGAGGGTCTTGCCTTGATGTTGATGGCTGCTGACTGATCATGGTAGTGACTGCTGAAGGCTGAGGTGGCTCTGGCAATTTCTTAAGATAATGAGGTTTGCTACATAAATTGACTCTTCCTTTCACAAAGATTTTTTTTGTAGCATGCAATGTAGCTTGATAGCATTTTGCCCATGTTTCTTTCAAAACTGGAGTCAATCCTCTCAAATTCTGCTGCTGCTCCATTAATGCAATATTCTAAAATCCTTTGTTGTCATTTGAACAATGTCCACAGCATGTTCATCAGTAGATTCCATCTCAAGAAACTCTTTTTTTTTTTTTCTTTGAGACAGAGTCTCACTCTGCTGCCCAGGCTAGAGTATAGTGGCACGAATTCAGCTCACTGCAACCTCTGCCTCCTGGGTTCAAGCAATTCTCCTGCCTCAGCCTCCCGAGCAGCTGGGACTACAGGCACCCACCACCATACCCAGCTAATTTTTTGTATATTTAGTAGCGACGAGGTTTCACCATGTTGCCCAGGCTGGTCTTGAATTCCTGAGCTCAGGCAATCCACCTGCCTCTGCCTCCCAAAGTGCTAGGATTACAGGCGTGAGCTACTGTGCCAGCAAAACCACTTTCTTTGCTCATCCATAAGAAGCAACTCTTCATTTGTTCAAGCTTTATTCATGAGATTATAGCAATTCAGTCCCATCTTTGGGTTCTATTTCCAATTCTAGTTTTCTTGCTATTTCCACCACACCTTTAGTTACTTCCTCCACTGAAGTTTTGAACCCCCTCAAAGACATCCATGAGTGATGGAATCAACTTCTTCCAAACTCCTGTTTTACGTTTTTATAAATATATATTATTTATATATTTTATATATATATAATGTAGGTACATTATAAATGTATATATAATATACATATATATATATTTTTTGGAGACAGAGCGAGTGTCGCTCTGTGGCCAGGCTGGAGGGCAGTGGTGCGATTTCGGCTCACTGCAACCTCTGCCCCCGGGTTCAAGGGATTCTCCTGCCTCAGCCTCCTGAGTAGCTGGAACTGCAGGCGTGCACCACCACACCTGGCGGTATTTTGATCTCTCCCCATGAATCACAAATGTTCTTCATGCCATCTAGAATGGTGAATCCTTTCCAGAAGGTTTTCAATTCCCTTTGCCCAGATCCACAAAAGGAATCACTATTAGTGGCAACATTATAAGACATTATAGCCTTATAATGTCTTTCTTTCTTTTTTTAATAATAGTGACTAGGTCTTGCAATGTTGCCCAAGCTGATCTCGAACTCGTGAGCTCTAGAGATCTTCCCATCTCGGACTCCCAAAGTGCTGGGATTACAGATGTGTGCCACCATGCCCAGCCTGTATTTTTTCTTTTTATTTGAGACAGAGTTTTGCTCTTGTTGCCCACGCTAGAGTGCAATGGTGTCATCTCGGCTCACTGCAACCTCTGCCTCCTGGGTTCAAGCAATTGTCCTGCCTCAGCTTCCTGAGTGGCTGGGATTACAGGTGTGTGCTACCATGCCTGATTTTATATTTTTAGTAGAGACGGGATTTCACCATGTTGGCCAGGCTGGTCTCGAACTCTTGACCTAAGTGATCCACTAGTCCTGGCCTCCCAAAGTGCTGGGATTACAGGCATGAGCCACCATGCCCAGCCCCGTATTTCTTAAATAACAAGAATTGAAAGGTCAAATCACTCGTTTATCCATGGGCAGAATAAATGTTGTGTTAGCAAGCAAGAAAATAACATTAATCTCCTCATACATCAGAGCTCTTGGGTGACCAGGTGCATTGTCAATGAATAATAATATTTTGTAAAGAATCTGTGTGTGTGTGTGTTTTTTTTTCCCTGAACAAGAGCAGGTCTCAACATTGGGCTTAAAATATTCAGCAAACCATGTTGTAAACAGATGTGCTGTCATCCAGGCTTTGTTGTTCCATCTACAGAGCACAGACAGAGTAGATTTAGCATAATTTTTAACAGCCCTAGGATTTGCAGAATTGTACATGAACACTGGCTTCAACTTAAAGTTTCCAGCCAGCTGAATTAGCTCCTAACAAGAGAGTCAGCCTCTGCTTTGAAGGAAGGACTGACTTCTTTCTAGCTATGAAAGTCCTACATGGCATCTTCCAACAGAAGGCTGTTTCATCTACCTCGAAAATCTGCTGTTTAATGGAGTCACCTTCATGAGTGATCCGAGCTGAAGTTCTGGACAACTTGCTGCTGCTTCTACATCAGCACTTGCTGCTTCATCTTACACTTTTGTGTTATAGAGATGACTTCTTTTCTTAAATCTCATTCTCTCAACCTTCATAGAATTGAAAAGAGTTAGGGCCTTGCTCTGTATTAGGCTTTGGCTTTATGTTCTATCTGGCTTGATCTTCTATCCAGGCCACTAACCTTCTCCATATCAGCAATAAAGCTCTTTTGCTTTCTTATCATTCATATGTTCACTACAGTAGCATTTTTAATTTCCTACAAGAACTTTGCATTCACAACCTGGCTAACTGGTGCAAGAGGCCTAGCTTTCAGCCTGTCTTGGCTTTCAACATGCCTTACTCACTTAGCTTAATCTTTTCTAGCTTTTTATTTAAAGTGAAAGACGTGTGACTCTTCCTTTCACTTGAACACTGAGAGGCCACTGTAGGGCTAATAATTGTTCTAATTTCAATATTGTGGTGTCTCAGGGAATAAGGAGGTCCCAGGAGACAGAAAGAGATGGGGAATGGTGGGTTAGTGCAATCAGAAAACACACAACACTTACCAATTAAGTTCACTGTCTTACATGGACGAAGTTAGGAATACATAAAAACAATTATAATAGTAACATCACTGATCACAGATCACCGTAACAGATACCATAAAAATGTGAAATGTTGCAAATATTACCAAAATGTGACACAGAGACATAAATGAGCATATGTTGTTGGAAAAACAGCACCAATAGGCACAGGGTTGCTACAAACCTTCAATTTCTAAAAACAACCACATTACCTGCAATGCACAATAAAACAAAGTATGCCCTAACTCTCTTCACACTCAAAAAATTCTATTCTATTATTTTCACTTAACAAACATTTCCCCATCTTCCAATCAACTCTTTATAAACATTCCTTTCTTTCTTATTTTTTGGAGATAGGGTCTCACTCTGTCACCCAGACTGGAGTGCAGTGGCATGATCTCGGCTCACTGCAACCTCCACCTCCCAGGCTCAAGCGATTCTTCTGCCTCAGCCTCCCAAGTAGCTAGGATTACAGATGTGCGCCACTACCACCTGGCTAATTTTTATATTTTTGGTACAGACAGGTCATGGTTTCACCATGTTGGCCAGGCTGGTCTTGAACTCCTGACCTCAAATAATCCACCCGCCTCAGCCTCCCAAAGTGTTGGGATTACAGGCGTGAGCCACGGTGCCCAGCCCTAAACATTACTTTTAATGACTACACAATACTCCATTAGTATTTATAAATGTATATTTAACATTTCCAAACTTTATTCATAAGGGTTTCTCATATTTTCTATTAAGGCTGTTCTTAAATATCTAAGAACAGCTTTAACTGTTCTTAAAAACTGTTTACATATATATATAGACAGTATCGCTCTGTTGCCCAGGCTGGAGGCAGTTGCACAATCTCAACTCATTGCAACCTTCACCTCCCAGGCTCAAGCAATTTTCCTGCCTCAGCCTCCCCAGTAGCTGGGATTATAAGGCATGCGCCATCATGCCCAGCTAATTTTTGTATTTTTTGGTAGAGACAGGTTTTGCCATGTTGGCCAGGCTGGTCTCGAACTCCTGGCCTCAAGTGATCTGCTTCCCTCAGCCTCCCAAAGTGCTGGGATTATAGGCATGAGCCACCGTGCCTGGCCAGATATTTCATGTATTTTATTGCTAGCGTGACTCACCATCCTTATTGCTAACTTCCCAGAGTAAAACTCACTTATTAAGTCTGTTGATGGTTCAGTGCTTCTTCTTGGTTAAAAAAAAATTATATGCCTCTGTGTGTGTGTGTCATATTATGTATATTACATATATTATACATATATTATATATATTGCTAACCTCCCAGTGTAAAACTCATTTAGAAGTTTGGTGATGGTTCAGTGATTCTTCTTGGTTAAAAAAAAATTACGGTAATCCCAGCACTTTGGGAGGCCAAGGCGGGCAGATCGCGAAGTCAGGAGATCGAGACCATCCTGGCTAACATGCTGAAACCCCGCCTCTACTAAAAATACAAAAAATTAGCTGGGCATTGTGGCAGACGCCTGTAGTCCCAGCTACTTGGGAGGCTGGGGCAGGAGAACGGCGTGAACCCAGGAGGAGGAGCTTGCAGTGAACTGAGATCATACCATTGCACTCCAGACGGAGCAAGACTCCGTCTCAGAGAAAAGAAAAAAATTATGTCTGTGTGTGTGTATATATATAGTGTATCTATATTATTATATATTATATATATACAGAAAAAGAGAGAGAGGGTCTGTTTGTTGATGGTGAATTATCTGTTTTTGTTTCTCTGTTTTTATGTCTTCCTACTTCTTGAAAGTAGTTTTGCTTTGTATGCTAATCTACACTGACAGCTACTTTCTATCAATGCTATAAAAATATTTTTTCACAACTGCCTCTGGCTTCCATTGCCGCTGAGAAGTCTGTCATCAGTTTAATTGTAGTCTTTTTAAAAAAATTTTTTTTATGGGTACACAGATGTGTATCTTTTTGGGGTACATGAGATATGTTGATATAATGTGTAATAATCACATTGGAGTATATAATAGGGTACCCATCACCTCAAACATTTATCATTTCTTTGGGTTACAATCATTCCAATTATACTTCTCCCCCAACCACCTCACCTTGAGACAGGGTCTCACTCTGGTCCCCCAGCCTGGGGTACAGTGGTGCAATCTCGGCTCACTGCAGCCTGGATTGCTCAGGCTTAGGTGATCCTCCCACCTCAGCCTCCTGAGTAGCTGGGACTACAAGCACATGCTACCACACCTGGCTAAATTTTGTGTTTTTTTAGAGAGAGAATCTCACCATGTTGCCCAGGCTGGTCACAGACTCCTTGGCTCAGGCAGTCCTCCCACCTTGGCCTCCCAAAGTGTCAGGATTACACGTGTGAGCCACCATGCCCAGCTCCAATTATTACTCTTTAATTGTAGTCCTTTTATACTGATCTTTTTTTGGCTGCTGTTTTTTAAATCATTTTTTTATTGTGATTAAATATATGTAACATAAAGTGTGCCATTTCAGCCATTAAATGTACAATTCAGTGGCAGTAACTACATTCGCAATGTTGTGCAATTTTCACTATTATTTCCAAAATTTGTCACTACCTCCCTCAGACCTCATCACCTCCCAAAGGCTCCACCTCTTAATACCACCACGTTAAGGACTAGGTTTCAACATATGAATTTTAGGGGGACATAAACATTCAGACCACAGTACTCTGTACCAGTAACTCCCCCTGGCCTCTTTTTCCCAGCTCCTGATAACCTTTAATCTTCTCTCTCTATGGACCTGCCAATTCTAGGTATTTTGATAAATATTTGTCCTTCTGTGTCTGGCTTATTTGTCCTTTTGTGTCTGGCTTATTTCAGCATGTTTTCATGGTTTCAACCATTTCGTAGCATTTATCAGAATTTTCTTTTTTTTTTTTTTTTAAGATTTAGGGTCTTGTTCCATCACCCAGAAGAAAGTGTAATGTCATTCCTTTTTTTTTTTTTTTTTTTTTTTTTGTTGAGACGGAGTCTCGCTGTGTCACCCAGGCTGGAGTGCAGTGGCGCGATCTCGGCTCACTGCAAGCTCCGCCTCCCGGGTTTACGCCATTCTCCTGCCTCAGCCTCCGAGTAGCTGGGACTACAGGCGCCCGCCACCGCGCCCGGCTAGTTTTTTTTTTGTATTTTTAGTAGAGACGGGGTTTCACGGTGTTAGCCACCCGCCTCGGCCTCCCAAAGTGCTGGGATTACAGGCTTGAGCCACCGCGCCCGGCCATCATTCCTTTTTTTAAAAAAAAATTGTGGTAAAATACACGTAAAATTTACCATCTTAACCAATTTTTTAGTGTACGGTTCAACAGTCAAGTACATTCACATTGTTGTGCAACCAAACTCCAAAACTTTATTTTCCCAAATTGATATACTACATCCACTAAACAATAACTTCCAATTCTCCCCTTTCCCCAGCAACCACGATTCTACTTCGTCTCTGAATTTAACTACTGAAGGTGACTGATGTAAGTGGTATCATATAATACTTGTCCTTTTGTGACAGGCGTGTTTCACTTAGCATAATGTTACCAAAGTTCACCCATGTTGCAGCATGTATTAGAATTTCCTTCCTTTTTGGCCGGGTGCAGTGGCTCACGCCTGTAATCCCAGCACTTTGAGAGGCTGAGGTGGGCGGATCACCTAAGGTCAGGAGTTCAAGACTAGCCTGACCAACATGGTGAAACCCTATCTCTACTAAAATACAAAAATTAGCCGGGTATGGTGGCGTGCGCCTGTAATCCCAGCTACTCAGAAGGCTGAGGCAGGAGAATTGCTTGAACCCAGGAAGCGGAGGTTGTAGTGAGCCAAGATTGCGCCATTGAACTCCAGCCAGGGCAACAAGAACAAAACCCCGTCTCAAAAAAAAAAAAAAAAAAAAAAATTTCTTTCCTTTTTAAGACTGAATAATATTCCATGTTTGTATACATCACACTTTGTTTATCCATTCATCCACTGACGAACATGTGGGTTGTTCTTCCTTTTGGCTACTGTCAATAATGCTGCTATGAATATGCCTATACAACTATCTGTTTTAAGTCTCCGTTTCCATTTCTTTTGGGGTATATATCTAGAGGTAGAACTGCTGGATCATGTGGTAATTCTATGTTTAATTTTTGAGGAACCACCAAACTGTTTTCCACAGCAACCGCACCATTTTACATTACTGCGAGAAATGTAAATGGGTTCCAATTTTTCCACACCCTCTCTCAGCCCTGTCATTTTCTAGTTTTTTATTTGTTTTGAATTATAATTACCCCAGTAGATGTAAACTTTGGATGTTTTTAAAACTGCTTGTTTTATAATTTCATTACAATAACTAGGTATAAAATTTTTATTTATGCTATTTAGTATATGTTATTGCTTCCTTTATCTTAGATTCATATTTTTTATCACTTTTAAGGTGTTCTCAGCCAGTGTTATCTTTTTTTTTTTGAGACAGAGTTTCGCTCTTGTTGCCCAGCCTGGAGTACAATGGCGTGATCTTGGCTCACCGCAACCTCCACCTCCCGGTTCAAGTGATTCTCCCACCTCAGCCTCCCAACTGGCTGGATTACAGGCATGCACCACCAGGTCTGCTAATTTTGTATTTTTAGTACAGACGGGGTTTCTCCATGTTGGTCAGGCTAGTCTCGAACTCCCGACATCAGGTGATCTGCCTGCCCTGGCCTCCCAAAGTGCTGGGATGACAGGCATGAGCCACCATGCTCGGCCAAACAGTGTTATCTTCTAAATCACTCAAAAGTTCTCTCCTTTTGTACAGAATCTCCCAGGCTCAAGTGATCCACCCACCTCAGCCTCCTGAGTAGCTGGGACTATAAGTACACACCACCACACCTGCCTAATTTGTATTTTTTTGTGGAAATGAGGTCCCACTATGTTGCCCAGGTTGGTCTCAAACTCCTGGGCTCAAGTGATTCTCCCACCTTGGTCTCACAAAGTGCTGGGATTACAGGTGTGAGCCACCACACCTGGCCTTCATTCTTCATTTTCTCCACTCCTTATTTCTCCTGTTGCATTCTGATTTCTTCAGAACTACATTCTTCTGTATTCTCTTTTCTTTCAAGAGTTCCTATAGATTATTTTTTTCAATCTGTCCAATATCTTACCTGTTGTTCATTTTGTTATTCCATTTAATCCTTCTCTAACATTTCATATACATTGCTTTATACATTCTGTCTGGTAATTCCAATCTCTGAAACTCATTTTGGGAGGAACTAAATCGACAGATTCTCAATTGTGGTGGTTTGTTTTTCTGTGTGTTCAGAGATCTTTCACTGTGAGCACGTTTGTCTGATCTTAACCTATGGGATTCCTTGTGGCCTAAATAGAAAATATGTTCATATAGAGAAAATATATCTCAGAAGCCAGGGGGAGCTAATTACCCAAGAGCACATTTGCCCTTCTCCAGAGCCTAGTTTAAATGCCAAGATCACAAAATATTAATGTTATCAGCATGTTGGTTAATGTTGGCTTTGCCATTCTAATACATCCACTGTTTTTGGTTCTGCTTAAGTTTTGTCAAGGACATAGGTATTTTGTAACAAAATGACTCCTTGGAATAGATGGTTGACTCTTCTGCCAGAAGTCAAGTCATAATTATATATAAACGTCTGTTTCTTCAACTAGACTACAGAACTTCTTCAAAACAATGATTACAACTTATTCATTGTTGTTTCTTTGCTGTTACTAAATAGTAGCTGAATGAATGACAACAGGATATTATCGTTTTCTTTTTTTTTTCCTTTTTGAAACAGGTCTCACACTTTGGGAGGTTGAGGTGGGAGGACAGCTTAAGGCCAGGAGTTCGAGACCAGCGTGGGCAACATGGCGAAACCCTGCCTTTACAAAAAATACAAAAATTAGCCAGGTATGGTTGCATGCACCTGCAGTCTTAGCTTTCTGGGGAGCTGAGGTAGGAGGACTACTTGAAACCTGGAGGTCAAGGCTGCAGTGAGCCGTGATCGTGCCACCGTACTCCAGCCTGGGAGGTTACAAAGCCACTACTGGCTGGGCGTGGTGGCTCACGCCTGTAATCCCAACACTTCGGGAGGCTGAAGCAGGTGGATTACCTGAGGTTGGGAGTTCGAGACCAGCCTGACCAACTTGGAGAAACCCCGTCTCTACTAAAAATACAAAATTAGCCGGGTGTTGTGGCGCATGCCTATAATCCCGGCTACTCAGGAGATTGAGGCAGGAGAATTGCTTGAACCCGGGAGGCAAAGGTTGTGGTGAGCAGAGATCGCACCATTGCACTCCAGCCTGGACAACAAGAGCAAAACTCCAGTTAAAAAAAAAAAGCCACTACTGACCACAATGTCAATTTTCACAGAATTTATAATCACCACAAACCATGTAACATGCTTAGTTACATAACCTTTTGTTCTTTGATTTTTAAGTTAAAAAAAAATTTTGGCTGACTTTGTAGAATTGCTAGGATGTTCAACAGCGACCTTATAGAATTGCTAGGATGTTCAACAGATGCTTTCTTTGCTAGTGACACCCCCCTTACTCTTATAACAGGAAGGTACTAGCAAATTATTTCAAAGGATAAAGTTGATAAAGTACAAGAGGAGGTGTCCAGATGTCACAGTTACGTAAAACTAAACACCATAATCTTGTATCTCACTCAGAGGAGTCTCTTTCCTTTATCAATACCTCATTACTGGGAAGTCATCAGAATAATGCGCTATCTTACAGGTCCTTAGTAACATCTGCTAAATGTCTGAATAAAAGACTAAGTAATGGGTTGACTCAGGCCAGGTAGCATACACCTATAGTGCCAGCTACTTGGGAGGCTGAGGCAGGAGAACAGCTCGAGACAGGAAAAGGGAGGGAGGAAGGATCACCTCAAGAGAGAGACAGTCAACACTTAGTCAAAAAATCTTGAAGCTGAAAAACAGGGTATGAGGATAGATTTTCATTCTAAAAATTCAAATTTGCCACTCCGTATCTCCTAACTTAATTCCCATTCATATAACTTAGTCTATGACAAATATCTTCCCTAATGTATCACTTTAATTTTATGTTATCTTTGTAATGCAGAAGTTTAATTTCTATGTAATCAAACTCAAATATTTTTACTACTGTTTTTTGTGTCTTAAGCGCCTTTATCCCCTATAATCATAAAAATATTTATATTTTCTTCAAATAATTTTAAAGTTTGTTTTACACACCAAAGTAATTCACTTGTAATATATTTCTGTGTAGAGTGTAGGAAATCATTTAACTTTATTTTTTCTATACAGAAAGTGTTATACCCTAGAATCCGTTATTAAAGAGTTCATATTTGAGACAGTCTCACTATGTTACCCAGACTAGAGTGCAGCCTTGACCTTGAGATCCTCCTGCCTCAGCCTCCTGAGTAGCTGGAAACATAGGCACACGCCCCCATATCCAGCTAATTTTTGTATTTATTGTAGGGATGGGGTCTTACCATGTTGCTTAGGTTGGTGTCAAACTCCTGGGTTCAAGCAATCCACCCACCCTGGCTTCCCACATTGGGAGTTTGGGATTACAAGTGTGAGCCACCACATCACACCCAGATATCTTAACGATTTTCTTTTCTTTTCTTTTTTTTGAGACAGAGTCTCACTCTATCGCCCAGGCTGGAGTGCAGTAGGGTGATCTCAGCTCACTGCAACCTCTGCCTCCCGGGTTCAAGTGATTCTCCTGCCTTAGCCTCCTGAGTAGCTAGGACTACAGGCGTGCGCTACCACGCCCAGCTAATTTTTGCATTTTTAGTAGAGATGGGGTTTCACCATGTTGGCCAGGATGGTCTCAATATCCGGACCCCAAGCGATCCACCCGCCTCAGACTCCCAAAGTGCTGGGATTACAGGCGTGAATCACAGTGCCCGCCCTTTCTTTTTTTTGGTAAACTATTTATTTATTTATTTATTTACTTACTTACTGAAACACAGTTTCACTGTATCACCCAGGCTAGAGTGCAGTGGCATAACCTCGGGTCACTGCAACCTCCAGTTCCCGGGTTCAAGTGATTCTCCTGCCTCAGCCTCCCAAGTAGCTAGAACTACAGGCGCATGCCACCATGCCTGGCTAATTTTTGTATTTTTAGTAGAGATGGGGTTTCACTATGTTGGCCAGGCTGGTCTCGAACTCCTGACCTCATCATCTGCTCACCTTGTCCTCCCAAAGTGCTGGGATTACAGGTGTGAGCCATAGTACCCAGCCTATGTTAACCATTTTCAAGTGTACAATTCAATGGCATTAAGTACATTCATACTGTGCAACCATCACTACCATCCATATCTCCAGAAGTCTTTTCATCTTGCAAAACTGAAATTCTATACCCATTGAACAATAACTCCCCATTCCCTGCCCCCTACCCTAGTCCCCGACAAACACTAGTCTATTCTTTCTGTGAATTTGACAGTGAAAGTACCTCACTGTGTATTTGTTTTTTTTTTTTTTTCCATTAGTTTCTGTTCTTATTTTATTATATCCTTCCTTTCTTGGGCTATTTTGCTCTTCTTTTAAAACTTCTTGAGATGGATACTTAGTTCACTGATTTTTAGAGTACTTTCATGTTCCTTTATAATGCTTTACATATATTAGCCTATTTAATCGTCACAGCATCCCTAAGAGACAAACTGTACTATTATTCTCATTTTATAGATGGGAAAACTGAAGGATGAGAAAGTTAAATAAATTCCTCTACCAAGTAAGAGATCCAGGATTGAAACCCATGCAACCTTGCAAGTTTGACTCCAAACCTTGCATTTTTAACCTCTAAGCTCTGCTGCTTCCCAAGGAGGAAGAGCTACTCCATGAAGAAAAACTCATAAGCCCTTATATTAAGATATACAGTATGAGCGTCTGGCTAGAGCAATGGCTCATTACTGGGATTTAGGAGAGTTGGTGGTAAGGATGGGAAGACTGAGATTTGACTGTAGAAGTCTTTAAGTGGCATCCCTTTTTTTTTGTTTGTTTGACACAGGGTCTTATTCTGTTGCTGAGGGCAGAGTACAGTGACACCATCACAGCTCACTGTAGCCTCCACCTCTCAGGCTCAAGTGATCCTCCTGCTTCAGCCTTCCAAGTAGCTTGGACCACAAGCACATGCCACCACACCCAGTTAATTTAGTAGAGATGAGGTCTCCCTATGTTGCCCAGGGTGGTCTCGAACTCCTGGGCTCAGGTGATACTGCTGCCTTGGCCTCCCAAAGTGCTGGGATTATAGGCGTGAGCCACCGCACCCAGCCCTCTCTTATTTTTTAATGTTCAGTTTCCTATCTTCAAGTCGTTTTATATGACTTATTTTATCATCAGTATCCTCATCTGTAAAATGAGGATAATAATCTTTGCCCCTAATTATATCATATATTTGATTTGAGAATCAAAGAAAATAATAAAGATGGAAGGAAATTTCTTTCTTTCTTTTTTTTTTTTTGAGATGGAGTGTTGTTCTTTTGCCCAGGCTGGAGTGCAATGGTGTGATCTTGGCTCACTGCAACTTCTGCTTCCCAGGTTCAAGCAATTCTCCTGCCTCAGCCTCCTGAGTAGCTGGAATTATAGGCACACGCTACCATGCCTGGCTAATTTTGTATTTTTAGTAGAGACAGGGTTTCTCCATGTTGGTCAGGCTGATCTCAAACTTCTGACCTCAGGTGATCCACCTGCCTCGGCCTCCCAAAGTGCTGGGATTACAGGTGTGAGCCACCATACCCGGCCAGAAATTTCTTAAATCATAAAGCAATGTAAAAATATATTTTAAAGGACTTCAGAGTATGCCTTGCTAATACTAATTTGTTAATTATAATAATAGCAGTAGTAGGCACAGTCATCTTCCTCATCATAGCAACAGCTAACATTTGTTGTTTATTAAATGTCAGTCACTGTTCTAAGCCCTTTATATGTATTATTAACTCATTTAGTTTCCACGCTTTATGAAGTAGGTACTATTATTGGATTCATTATACAGATGATAAACTAATTTTTTTTTTATTTACATAAAGTTATAGAGTTACCAAATGGCAGAGCCAGAATTCAAATCTAGGCACACTGGGTTCCAGAGACTGTGGTCTTAAACCATTGTATCTCTGGACATCTATGTGTATGTAGTTTGAAGTGAATGAAAAAGGTAACAAACTGGGAAACTAGTTAGCAGGATATAATATTAATATATCAAACAGAGCGACAATAACAGAAAATCAAAAGGCAGAGAGAAAAGGAGGAAGAAACTTTAACAGAAGAATCAGTCCCTGGTAACTGACTAAGAAATAAGAAACAAAAATTTAAGATTACTAAGGGGCTGTTATAAAATGAAAAACTGTAAGTTAGATTTAGGAGAGCTATTTGGCAGAACAGAAACAATAAAGGACTAAGAGTCAGAAAAATCTGGGTTCTAGTCCCAGGACTTACGCTAAATTGTCATTTTCCTCTGGGCGGTATCTTAACTGCTCTGGACTTCAGTTTTTCTCATTTTGTAGAAAGAAATAATAAAATCTGGGCCAGGTGCAGTAGCTCATGCCTGTAATCCTAGCACTTTGGGAGGCCAAGGCAGGCGGATCATGAGGTCAGGAGTTCGAGACCAGCCTAACCAATATGGTGAAACGCTGTCTTTACTAAAAATACAAAAATTAGCTGGGTGTGGTGGCGCGTGCCTGTAATCCCAGCCACTCAAGGCTGAAGCAGGAGAATCGCTTGAACCCGGGAAGCGGAGGTTGCAGTGAGCTGATATCGTGCCACTACACTCCAGTCTGGGCGACAGAGTAAGACTCTATCTCAAAGAAAAAAAAAAAAAAAAGAAGAAGAAGAAATAATAAAATCCAATCTGCTTATCTGCAAAGTTAGTTACCATTTATATAGCAATTTTCAATTTATATTGAACATATTTTCACATAAATTGAAACTGTAGGAGTAGGACTTCACACAAAGTAAGGCGTGTTACTGTTTCAGGCATTCTGAACTGAATATGGACATATAACATTTAAGTAGAAATTCTCAACTGGCTGGGTGCTGTGGCAACTACTTGGGAGGCTGAGGCAGGAGAATTGCTTGAACCTGGGAGGCGGAGGTTGCCGTGAGCAGAGATTGCGCTATTGCACTCCAGCCTGGGCAACAAGAGCGAGACTCTGTCTCAAAAAAAAAAAAAAAAAAAAAGAAAGAAAGAAAGAAAGAAAAAAGAAAAGAAAAGAAAAAAAAAGAGTTTGTTTTCAGATTTTGGAATATTTGCATTATCCTTACTGGTTGAGCATCTCTAATTTGAAATCCAAAATGCTCCAGTGAGCATTTTCTGTGAGCGTCATGTTGGTGCTCAAAAAGCTCCAGATTTTGGAGCATTTTGGATTTCAAATTTTCAGATTATGGGTATTTAACCGGTACCAAGCTCATTATTTCCTCAAAATCTGTCATGACACCTTTTCCCAAAAAAGATCATGCATATAATTCTCTATACACCCTTGAGAGTCAATAAAATCACATTAAGCTGTTATACAACAACTAGCATAAATTCATTTTTCAGTTCAATTAAAGATGAAAATGTATAAGCACAAATAATTGCCTTTTACGAACACCTGGGATAGGGACAGGATTTTGGAAAGCTCCACCCACATCAAAGATATACCTACTCTTACACCATCCTGACACAATACAAGCAAACCCTCAGTTCTTAAAGGGATTCTTCCATAATCTATATATAACTTATTGAAGTCATTGCTGGTTGCAGAGTAGTCCACAGTTTCCGAAGTGTAAATCAACTCTGACATTCATAAACACTTTCCCTGTGCTTCAAATTAAAGTTTCAACTATTCTGGTCTCACGGTGATGTATATTCAGATAAACTGGCATTTCTGTCCCTTAGCTAGGACCTCTAGGACACAAATGGCAAATATCAGGTTGGTTTAACTTTCATTTTTACCCCTCCCTCTCACATACATATTTTCTTACAATAATAACTAGTATATCTAAAATACAATCTCCAGGTTTCCAGCCCATGGAATTTCCAACCAGTGATAGAAAAGATAAACTGAAATTTAATAAAAAGAACTGAAATAATTAGGTAAGTACTAGAGAAAATAGTTTCCCAACTTATCTGAAAGTCCTACTTTCCCTTCTTTGGGCATCTCTTTTAACATGTGGCCGTTGAGTCCACCCCATACCAACTTTTAATCAAGTGAAATCAATAAACACCTTAAAGGGACTCAAGGAATAAAATTAATGTCCCTAATAAGTTGCCCATGGTGCAATATGATCACTAAATGTGTTTTGTCAGCAATATTATTTTTTAAATCTGACAATGTCACACATATAAAAATCCAAATTTCTGTCCTAGTTTAAAAGTGAGAAAAGTTTGGCAGCGTATGTTAATGTTGGGCTCACATTTCTTCATGGCCATCAGCCAAGGACTGAGTAACTGCTGTCCCTCTTAAGTGGATTTTTTCTCATACTCAACCTACTTTACTCATCTGTATTACCTGCCAGGAACTTCTAGACATTTGCCCTCCTTGAATTAAAGGACTCAAAACAGCCTTAAGTTAAGACAAAAAAATTCAGAAAAGAAATCAGTTTATAGTAGAATTGTGAATAAGAGCTTTATTTTATTTATTCATTATTATTATTTTTTGAGACAGAGTCTCGCTCTGTCACCCAGGCTGGAGTGTAGTGGCATGATCTCGGCTCACTGCAAGCTCCGCTTCCCGAGTTCATGCCATTCTCCTGCCTCAGCCTCCCAGCTAGCTAGGACTACAGGTACCCGCCACCACGCCCGGTTAATGTTTTTTTTTTTTTGTATTTTTAGTAGAGACAGGGTTTCACCATGTTAGCCAGGAATGATGGTCTCGATCTCCTGACCTTGTGATCTACCCTCCCTGGCCTCCCAAAGTGCTGGGATTACAGGAGTGAGTTTTAAAAGGGGAAGTGGTGGTCAGGATGGGGCTGTTTAAGGAATACTTAAGTCCTTTATTTGTTTATTTCAGAGATAGCGTCTTGCCCTGTCACCCAGGCCAGAGTGTGGAGTGCCATGGTATGACTATAATTCACTTCAGTCTTGAACTCCCGGACTCAAGAGATCCTCTTGCCTTGGCCTCCTGGTAGCTAGGACTACAGGCACATGCCAACATACCTGGCTAATTTTTAATTTTTTTGTAGAGACAGGGTCTCGCTATGTTGCCCAGGCTGGTCTCAAACTCCTGGCCTCAAGTGATCCTCCCACCTCAGCCTCCTAAAAGTGCAAGGATTACAGGTATGAGAACCATCATACCTGGCATTAAGCTCTTATTTTAATATCCTCTGATTTACCATATAATTTATAATTAACTTATTTATAAGCAAGAGTGTATTCTGTTTCACTAATACAATCTTCCATTCCTGTTTATTGTTTTAAGATATATTTTATAACTGGTAGGGAATTTTAACCTTACTATTCTTAAAAAATAATTACCTTGGATATTTATCCTTCCACAGGAAATCCTATTGAGATTTTGATTGGGATTACAGAGTATAAATTACATATTAGGAAAGAAATGTATTTTTAACAATACCAAATCTTTTCCTTCAAAAAACCCCATATATATGTATATATACATATATATACACACATACATATATATATATCTCTTCATTTATCCAGATCTTCTTTAATATCCTTTAAATTTTAAAAATTCTCTTTATAAAAGCCTTACATACTTCTTATATTTATTCTTGGGTGGGGTTTTTCTTTTATTTTTTGTCTTGCAAAATAAATCTTTCTTCCTAATTACAGTTTAAAATAAGTTGCTGCTGGCATACATAGGAAAGCTACTGATTTTATATGTTCAACTTGAATCTGGCTATTTAGCTGAGTTATTAGTTGATCATCATGACTTTCTGTGTAGGCTAAGGGTTGGCAAATTATGGACCTCAGACCAAATCTGGCCTGCTGCCTATTCTTATTGGAACATAGCCATACCCATTTGTTTCTGTATTGTTTGGTGCTTTCATGCTAGAATGGCATTGTTAAGGAGCTGTGACAGAGATACTATGGCTCAAAAAGCCTAAACTACTTAACTATCGACCCTTTATAGAAAAGGGTTGCCCAGCCCACCTGATGTAGATAATTATATTACCTGCAAGTAATGACAATTCTGTCTCTTCTAAATGCATTTTGTTTATTCATTCACTCCTTTTCTCTTTTTCTTGAGATGGGGTCTTGCTCTGTCGCCCAAGCTAGAGGGCAGAGGCACGATCTCAACTCACTGCAACCTCCGCCTCCCAGGTTCAAGCAATTCTTGTGCCTCAGCCTCCCGAGTAGCTGGGATTACAGGTATGCACCACCACACCCAGCTACTTTTTGTACTTTTACTACAGATGGGGTTTCACCGTGTTAGCCAGGCTGGTCTTGAACTCCTGACCTCAAGTGATCTGCCTGCCTCGACCTCCCAAAGTGCTGGGGTTATAGGCATGAGTCACTGCACTTGACCTATTTATTCATTCACTCATTTCTAAATAAATGGAACCTCCAGCATAATGATCAACAGTAATGATAATGGAGGACTTCTGTCTTGGAATGCTTTGTTTCATCATTACATATGATGTTTACTACAGGTTTCTGAAGACATGTTTCATTGAGTTAAAACATTCTTTGGGGCTTAAGGTTTTAATTTAAGAACCGTACTTTATTCCGAGATTATGTCCTTCTCACTTTTTTCCATGAAATAATGGTAGTAACACACAAAGTAGTTGTTTTTAAACATATCTTTACATGGTAAAAAAAAAAAAAAAGGTTGACGACTATATATTAATCCATGAAATAGGTCATGAAATTCAAGTCTAGGAAACACTAGGCTAAGTTACAGATATTACAGTGATATTTATAGCAGAAACTCTAGTGTATTGTTGTTCTTATTCACAATTATACTGGGTTTTATATATAAAGAGGCAGCATGGATTAGTGGTTAAGTGGCAAAGAACGGCCGGGCGCGGTGGCTCAAGCCTGTAATCCCAGCACTTTGGGAGACCGAGACGGGCGGATCACGAGGTCAGGAGATCGAGACCATCCTGGCTAACATGGTGAAACCCCGTCTCTACTAAAAAATACAAAAAACTAGCTGGGCGAGGTGGCGGGCGCCTGTAGTCCCAGCTACTCGGGAGGCTGAGGCAGGAGAATGACGTAAACCCAGGAGGCGGAGCTTGCAGTGAGCTGAGATCCGGCCACTGCACTCCAGCCTGGGCCACAGAGCGAGACTCTGTCTCCAAAAAAAAAAAAAAAAAGTGGCAAAGAACATGGGCTTTGGATTTAGATAGCCTGAAGTGGGAATCTGGCTCTCTGCCTCCAGGTAGCTCTTAGAGATTAGGCAATTTACCTAACCTCTCGAAGTCACAGTTTCTTCTTCTTTAAAATTAGAGTAACGAGACCAGATGCGGTGGCTCACTCCTGTAATCCCAGCACTTTGGAAGGCTGAGGCAGGCAAATCATCTGAGGTCAGGAGTTCGAGACCAGTCTGAGCAACATGGAGAAACCTCATCTCTACTAAAAATACAAAATTAGTTGGGCATGGTGGCGCATGCCTGTAATCCCAGCTACTGGGAGGCTGAGGCAGGAGAATTGCCTAACTGCTTGAACCTAGGAGGCAGAGGTTGCAGTAAGCCGAGATTGTGCCATAGCATTCCAGCCTGGATAACAAGAGGGAAACTCCATCTCAAAAAAAGAAAAAATTAGTGTAACAATAGTGCCCACGGTATAGTTGTTCTCAAAATTAAATGATAAAGCACTCTGTATAATATTTAGTCAATTATAAATATCCAACAAATGGTAGGTGTTATTATTTTATGTACTTGTTTACTTAGTACATTCAAGTAGTACCATATTTTAATCTTTTCTAATAGCAAGGTAGACATTTCAAGTTAACAATCCTAAGGAAGGAAGAGGAATCAGTCAGTTCTTTTGTTTTATTTCTTATTTTCAATATATTCCATAGTTTCACAAGATCACTCAGTTCTGACTGGGTTAATACTAACAAATGGGTCAATGATAATAAACACATAATCTGAGGAAGCATTTAGCTATTATGGTTGTTCCATATAATTGTTTATATATTGTTACATATATTGTTTATCCTGTAACTATGTGTGTCTCTTGTAGAAAACAATTTACAAATACGGATGCAACACAAAGAACACACTATTAATACAGGGCAAAAATAAGATGAGATATAAGCTTGTACTGTATATACACCAGAATTCTCCCCGAATGTGGGGATGTTCAATAGGCATTCAAAAAGAAGGGCCCATGGTCAGAGTTTAGGAAATGCTGTGTTTTTGTTTTGTTTTGTTTTTGAGATGGAGTCTCACTCTGTCGCCCAGGCTGGAGTGCAGTGGCACAATCTGGGCTCACTGCAAGCTCTCCCTCTCAGGTTCATGCCATTCTCCTGCCTCAGTCTCCCAAGTAGCTGGGACTACAGGTGCCCGCCACCATGCCCGGCTAATTTTTTTGTATTTTTTAGTAGAGACGGGGTTTCACCGTGTTAGCCAGGATGGTCTTGATCTTCTGACCTTGTGATCTGCCCATCTTGGCCTCCCAAAGTGCTGGGATTACAGGCGTGAGCCACCGTGCTCAGCCAGGAAATGCTGTTTTGAAATTAGCATTGTAAAGCCCCAAAAAGAAATCAAATTATTGATATGGTAATGTGAACTTTGAATCTTCAGGAAAGGAAAAGTAGTATGGATCATTTTCTAAACTTATTTGAGCACAGAACCCTTCTTCCTCTGATCATTTCATAGGAATACACTGTGGGAAGTGCTGGATCCAACTACCGCTAAAAATGAAGTTAAATCAATATTGAGTTGCGAGTATGACGTTGGGAAATAATTTCCATTTCTCTTTACAGATTTCATGGAGGGAAAAAAATTTCAGTAAGACTCAGAAGAAATGAAATGTGTTAAACAAAACAGACACAGTAGTTAGAAGGAAGCACATTCAGAGATTATCACCAGGAGACATACATGGTCAAGTAAGGATAAACAGGAGACCAGCTTCTGAAAACAGAAGAAAGAGTTTTTAAAAGAAAAATATGGCTGGGCACGGTGGCTCACGCCTGTAACCCCAGCACTTTGGGAGGCCGAAGCGGGTGGATCACGAGGTCAGGAGATTAAGACCATCCTGGCTAACATGGTGAAACCCCATCTCTACTAAAAATACAAAAAATTAGCTGGGCATGGTAGCACGCACCTGTAGTCCCAGCTACTTGGGAGGCTGAGGCAGGAGAATTGCTTGAACCCAGGAGGCGGAGGCTGCAGTGAGCTGAGATTGCACCACTGCACTCCAGCCTGGGTGACAGAGCGAGACTGTTTCAAAGAGAAAAGAGAAAAGAGAAAAGAGAAAAAGAGGAGAGGAGAGGAGAGGAGAGGAGAGGAGAGGAGAGAGAAAGAGAAAGAAAGAGAAAGAGAAAGAAAGAGAAAGAAAGACGTGTGTTAACAAGAAAGTAATAATCAACCATTTAGGCAAATTATCCTTCAATCTTCAAGCACGTTCAACTATTACAGTTCTTAATGGGTAAAGAAACTAAAATTCTAAATTGTCTAAGTTTAGATCCCATAGAGCAACAAAGATTTACTTACTTCACTAGAGCAGCTGCTTCAGGAAGTACATCAGCAAATGATTCACGGAATATGATTGCATTTTTCCTTTTACAGTTCTGTATGACATCATTGGCAAGGTAAAAGAGATTCAAACGGTGGGGATATGCAGCTAGAGATGACAAAAGACAATAAATAAAACCAAATGAGTCAATTTACAGTTATTTCAACTTATTCCAAATACAGTGTTCTCAAACTATAACTGGTATTTTTTTTCTTACATGGATATAAAAAGATGAATGTAATTACATGGATGGAAGGGAGGAAGGATGGATGGATAAACTGACAAATGAACTAATGGATGGAAGGGAGGAAGGATGGATGGATAAACTAGCAAATGAACTAAGGGATCAGTTTACCAAACATACTAAAAACCCTGACTACTTCAGGTTAAGATTCTGTTCAAGGTACTCCTCAAGGAGATTTCTCCCTCACTTTGTAGATGTTTGGCACTAAAAAAAAGACGCAGTAACTCTGGAGAAGCTAAAATAAAACAAAATTATAGTCTCAAACATCTGGGAAGACAAAAAAAAAAAATGCGCTGAACATGCTCAACTTGTTGCAGAAATACCAAGGTTAGTAGAAAGAGCATGGGCTTTGTAATCAAATTCTTGTGACCTTAAGCAAATTGCTTAACATTTATTATAGATAGACCCTCCTCCCCATCAATCAATCCAGATACTACTCAGATACATCTTAGTCTTCCCATCTACTGGAGGGAGGCTCTGCTGCTGCTTTCATCACTAGACGAATGTCCTGCAAAATAATACGATCCTATGTACGCATCTAGGTTAAGCTTTTCTTTTTCTTTTTTTCTTTTTTTTTTTTTGAGATGGAGTCTCACTCTGTCGTCCAGGCTGAAGTGAAGTGGTGCAATCTCAGCTCACTGCAACCTCTGCCTCCTGGGCTCAAGCAATTATCCTGTCTCATCCTCCCAAGTAGCTAGGACTACAGGTGTGTGCCACCATGCCCAGCTAATTTTTTTGTATTTTTAGTAGAGATGGGGTTTTACCATGTTGGCCAGGCTGATCTCAAACTCCTGACTTCAGGTGATCTGCCCGCTTTGGCCTTCCCAAAGTGCTGGGATTACAGGTGTGAGCGACCGCGCCCAGTTGGTGAAGTTTGTCAACGGCTCACGACAAGGCCCAATCAATGTACTATCTGGAACCCTGAGCAAAGTCACCTTAAGTTTCATTATTATGCTGGGTAATTTCAATGTCTAAATGGATGATCTACCATGTTTTCTTGTCTCAGTTCCTTGACCTCATATTCAGTGACCTTCAAGAACCACTCGTTTGCACATTTAAAAATCTCCTCCTCTGATCACAATCTCCCACTCCTATTATACTTGTTCTTTAATTTCATCAAGATCTCAGCTTTTTATTTTCTCTAATTCTACATTCTCTTTTTAGTACTCAATTCTTCACCAATTCCAGAGTCTTTGTCCATTATTTAAACCAATATTTTATTAAAACCCTCATACTCTTGTCCTTCTCCTCTCTAATTTAGCCTTCTATCTCATGTACTTAATCAAATCCCAAATTTGGATCAATCTAACTGCATTTACTGCACCTTTATTTCTGCTGCTGGATTCTGCTGAAGAAAAATCAAACAAAAAAAATTTAAATCATACAAATTAAAAGTCTCCTTCTTCACCTGGACCTTCCACACGTGCTTAGTCAGCATCCTCTCTCAAAGAAGTATTTCGAATTTTAACCACTTGTCAGGCCCAAATCTTTACCACATCACTTCTCACTCTCAGGAGATAAGCTTATATGGTGTTCCACAGAGAAGGCAAAAGTCATTAGATGGAAATTATCTTGTCAAAAAAAAATGTATCCACATTTAAACTTACCTAGATCAATTTACCTAGTAAAAAGCATTACTCCTATTAAAGAGTAATCCTTCCACTACGTACTGTTTCCTAGACTCTATTCACACCTTGAGCACATTATACTACATTAACCATGCTTGCTTCTTTTTTTGTGTTTTTTGTTTATTTGGAGACAGGGTCTCACTCCTGCCACCTAGGCTGGGGTGCAGTGGTGCGATCACAGTTCACTGCAGCCTCCCCGGGCTCAGGTGATTCTCCCACCTCAAGTCACTCGAGAAGCTGGGACTTAAGGCATGCCACCATGCCTGGCTAATTTCTTCTGTATTTTTAGTAGAGACAAGGGTTTGTCATGTTGCCCAGGCCGGTCCTGTACTCCTGAGCTCAAGCAATCTGCCCACCTCAGCCTCCCAAATTGCTGGGATTACAGGCATGAACTACTGCGCCTGGCTTATCCTTGCTTCTTATATTTTAGTTTGATTTTTATTTATATTAATTATTATTATTATTATTTTTGAGACAGAGTTTCACTCTTGTCGCCCAGGCTAGAGTGCAATGGCACAATCCTGGCTCACTGCAACCTCCACCTCGCGGGTTCAAGCTATTCTCCTGCCTTAGCCTCCTGAAGTAAGTGGGATTACAGGCGCCTGCCACCATGCCCAGCTAATTTTTTTGTATTTTTAGTAGAGATGGAGTTTCACTATGTTGGCAGGCTGGTCTTGAAATCCTGACCTCAGGTAATCCACCCACCTTGGCCTCCCAAAGTGCTGGAATTACAGGCATGAGCCACCGCACCCGACCTCTTATTTGTATTTATATATTTACATTGTATTCCTTCAGGCTGTCTCTCAACATAGGTATATACACGTCTCTCCTATCTTAAAGTTTTCTTGCGACCACCTTAGGTTACCCCTAGCCTTTCCTTCCTTGCCTAATGTTAGTTAAGACCTTTTAGTGTGAAGAGTCTGAAAGAGTTTTGTATGCTCGCTGTCTACACTTTTAACTCCCATTAACTCCATAATTATAGGAGCCACTCTTTTATTGCACTTAAAAAATATGCAATCTACCATGCTAAGAGCTTTTTATAAATTATGTTATCTCATTTATGTTGCCAATAGTTCACTCAAACGCCAATTTTCAAGGTTACTAATAAATTAAATTTACTAAACCCAATGGAGTTTTTTTTTTTTTTTTAAATGTTATTTCTTTGTAGCTTTGGCACACAGATAATCTGTCACAGTACTTTCTCCTTTGGCTTCTGTCTTAACCACTCTCCTGGTTTTCATCCTACCTCTCCGGGTCCTCCTCTAGAATCATGTACAGGTAGCCAGTCTGGCTGAGATCATCCTTATTTAAA
This sequence comes from Theropithecus gelada, assembly GCF_003255815.1. Taxonomy (NCBI): domain Eukaryota; kingdom Metazoa; phylum Chordata; class Mammalia; order Primates; family Cercopithecidae; genus Theropithecus; species Theropithecus gelada. The sequence goes on along the minus strand of NC_037668.1, from coordinate 15,736,617 downwards.
TGTTGATGTTCTCCAGGATTCTCTCCTGAGCACTCTTCTCTACTCATAGCATAGTGTTTTAAGATTTCAGGCTTTAAGTCAATCTTTTCCATTTCTGGCTCTGTCACTTGTTAGCTTTGGAGTCTTTTACATTACTTAACTCTTCTCTATGTTGCTTTCCTTTGTAAAATGACAACCTCACAGGATTGTTAGAAGAACTAAATAAAACAATATATGTAAAACAATTAAGATAGGGCTTAATGCACAGCAAATGGAATGCTATCAGCATAATCACCTCTTTCTAGTTGCTTTAACTACTTCAACCAATGTATCAATGACTCCCATGTTTGTAGATATCAAGCCTGGATTTCCCTTTACCAGTCAATGTACACATCCACTTCAAAGTCTCCGAGGCACCCTGAGCTTGATTTTAATTTTCTTTTTCTGTCACCCAGGCTGGAATGCAGTCACAATCTTGGCTCACTGAAACCTCTGCCTCCTGGGTTCAAGTGATCCTCCCACCTCAGCCTCCCAAGTAGCTGGGACTACAGGCACATGCCACCATGTCTGGCTAATGTTGTTTTTTTTTTCTTTTTGAGATGGAGTTTCGCTCTTGTTGACCAGGCTGGAGTGCAATGGCACGATCTCGGCTCACTGCAACCTCTGCCTCCTGGGTTCAAGCGATTCTCCTGCCTCAGCCTCCCAAGTAGCTGGGATTACAGGCATGTGCCACCATGCCTGGCTAATTTTCTAGTTTTAGTAGAGACAGGGTTTCTCCATGTTGGTCAGGCTGGTCTTGAACTCCTGGCCTCAAGGAATCCACCAGCCTCAGCCTCCCAAAGTGCTGAGATTACAAACATGAGCCACTGCACCCGGCTGATTTTAATATTTTATTTTATTGTAATTTATTTATTTATTGAGATGGAGTTTCACTCTTGTTGCCTAGGCTAGAGTGCAATGGTGCGATCTTGGCTCACCACAACCTCTGCCTCCCAGGTTCAGGCGATTCTCCTGCCTCAGCCTCCCGAGTAGCTGGGATTACAGACATGCGCCGTCACACCCAGCTAATTTTTTTTGTATTTTTAGTAGAGACGGGGTTTATTCATGTTGGCTAGCCCAGTCTCGAACTCCCGACCTTGGGTGATCCGCCTGTCTCAGCCTCCAAAAGTGTTGGGATTACAGGCATAAGCCACTGCACCCAGCCTTATTATTTTATTAATCACCTTCCTCTTTTTCTGTCTGTTACTACTCTTTAGTCAGAATTTTAGCAATTCTTTCTGATTCCTCCTCCTCATTACCCCCCTACACCCATTAATAAATCTCCAAACTCTAGCCAATTTTGTCTCCAATAATATTTCTCAACTTTATCCCCTCTTGTCTTTCCCTTCCTACTATTGCTGTTTTCCGGGTTTCATTACCGTTGACCTGGCCACTCCTGCAACAGCCTCCTAGGCATCTGCCCCTAGACTTGCTCCCCTTAAATTTCCTCCCTATATTGTTGCCAAATTTATTTCTTTTCTTTTTTTCTCTTCCTTTTTTTTTTTTTTTTTTAAGAAAAGATCAGATTTGTTTGGAGAAAACAAAAAACCCACAGCCCAAAGGATGCGATTTTATATCTCAAGACATCTCCAGGTATTAAGTCTACAGATTACAAATCATTTTTATAGAAGATATTTTTGTATAAATTTTACATGCATTCAGGAGCAGGATATAAATTAATCCCTGTTTCTATTTTAACAGGGGAGCAAGGTAGGGAAGTGGGAGTCAAATTCATTTTCAAATATGCAAAATTATCTAATTATTTCTCATATCAAATCTGTCAATGATTTCACACTGCTCAATGGAAAAAGCAGAAACACTTCAGCTTCCTTTACGATCTGCATCCTGCCTTCTCTTCCAGTCTCATTTCTTCCCCCTCAAATTCAAAGTTCCATCTTTAATGAATTACTCACAATTGCCAAAAACCCTGCTACCTTGTGTTTTCTCTTTTTAGTCAGAATTTTCCTTTTCTATAATTCATCCTAAACAGTTTTCCGTGGTTTTCTACTCATCCATAGGAAAACGTCCAAAATTTTAAATTTAACTCATGTCAGTTTCTGACCACCCCCATGTTAAATCTCTCCTTCTTCCTGCAAACCACCCCAAACTATTTTATTACTACGTTTCCTCAATGTAAACTCTCCACTCTAGTCAGAGTACTTTGGAAATTCTGGAGGAATGAAAAAAAGTGGTTGAGGTAGTCTGGGAAGATGCTTAAAGTCTGTGGTCTTTAAGCACCCTATACTTTACCTACTATAGCATTTATCACCCTGTAGTGTACTTGTCTGTATCCCCACTGGATTATAAGCACCCAGAAGACTGAATTTCTCTTGTTCACTGCCTTATTCTTTTTTTTGGAGACTGAGTCTCACTCTGTCACCCAGGCTAGAGTACGGTGGTACAATTTCAGCTCACTGCAACCTCTGCCTCCCAGGTTCAAGCGATTCTTGTGCCTCAGCCTCCCGAGTAGCTGGGATTACAGGTGCCGGCCACCACGCCTGGCTAATTTTTGTATTTTTAGTAGACAGGGTTTCACCATGTTGGCCAGGCTGGTCTCGAACTCCTAACCTCAAGTGAGCCACCCACCTTAGCCTCCCAAAGTGCTAGGATTACAGGCATGAGCCACCATGCCCGGCCTACTGCCTTTTCTTTTGTTTGGTTTCCTTTTTTTTTTTAAGACAGAGTCTTAAAAAAGTGGTTGAGGTAGTCGCCCAGGCTGGAGTACAGTGGCACGATCTCGGCTCACTGCAACCTCCACCTCCCAGTTTCAAGCAATTCTCCTGCCTCAGCCTCCTGAGTAGCTGGGATTACAGGTGCGCATCACCACACCTGGCTAATTTTTGTATTTTTAGTAGAGATGGGGTTTCATCATGTTAGTCAGGCTAGTCTAAAACTCCTGACCTCAGGTGATCCACCTGCCTTGGGCCTCCCAAACTGCCAGGATTACAGGCGTTAGCCACCGCACCCAGCCTATAATTTTTAATTTATTTAATACTTTATATATGCCAGGGACTGTTTTAAAGAGGATACAGATATTAACTTACATCCTCACCACAACTCTACGAGGTTGGTACCAGCCTGGGCAACACAGTAAGATGCTATCTCTCCAAAAAAAATTTTTAAGTTAGCCAGGCATAACTGCACAACTGTAGTCTGGTTACTCAGAGGCTGAGGTGGGAGGATCACTTGAGCCTGGGAGGCTGAGGGTGCAGTGAGCCACAATCGCCCTACTGTACTCTGGTCTGTGTGACAGACCAAAGCCAGGAAGGAGCCCTGAGCCCTCACCAGAGACCAAACTGGACCTTGATCTTGAACTCTGCAACCTCTAGAAGTGTGAGAAAATCAGTTTCTTTGTTTAAGCCACCCAGTCTGTGGTATTTTGTTATGGCAGCCAAGCTGACTAATGCAACTGTATAAGGAGACTATCTTTGTTTTTAGGAAATGAACACCAAAGTACCACATAGGGCAGCATGTCTGTAACATATGCTCAAACAGTTCAGAAATAAAAAGTGTGAGTGCCTGTAGAGAAAGCAGTAAGTGAGATAAAGCAAATATGTTAAAATGTTAATAACTGGGGAATCTGAGTGAAAAGTACACAGAAGGTTTTTGTAATACTCTTGTAACTTTTTAACATTTGAAATTATTCAAAAATAACAAGTTTAAAAAAATACACAGAATCCAACCACTACTTAGTACCTCCACCACTGCCTGTGGTCTAAGTCACTATCATCTTTTGCTTGAATTATTGCAGTAGCCTCCTACCTAGTCTCCCTGCTTCCACCTTTGCCTGACTTCAGTCTAATCTCAACTCAGAAGAGAGAGTGATCCTTTAAAAATATAAACTGATTGTATTATTCCATTTCTTAAATTACTCCCATAATGGTCCCCTCTTTAATACGAGTAAAGTTCAAAGTCCTTACAATGGCCTATAAATCCTAAACAATCTGGCACTGTCTTATCTTCCTGACCTAATTTCTTTATCACCACTGATTCCACTGTAGCCACAGTGGCCACCTTGCTGTCTTTACAAGGCCTCCAACACACCTGGCTGAGTCTTTGCCTCACGGTCTGTTAAGCTCACTGTTCTGGAACTTTCTTCCCCCGTATTTCTCATGGCTCATTCAACCACCGCCTTTAAATCTTGCTCAAATGTTCCTTTCTCCTTCTGCATAATAATTAAAAGAAGGTTGAATGCTTAGCCTTCAGTGAATATGTTCCTGACTACTTTACTTAAAACTGCAACATCAGGCCAGGTGTGGTAGCTCACGGCTGTAATCCCAGCACTTTGGGGGGCCAAGATGGGTGGATCACCTGAGGTCAGGAGTTCAAGACCAGCTTGACCAACATGGTGAAACCCCATCTCTATTAAAAATACAAAAATTAGCCGGGTGTGGTGGCATGCATCTGTAATCCCAGCTACTGAGGAGGCTGAGGCAGGAGAATTGCTTGAACCCAGAGGCGGAGGTTACAGTGAGCCAAGACTGTGCCACTGCACTTCAGCCTGGGCGAAAGAGCAAGACTCCGACTCAAAAAAAAAAAAAAAAAAAAAAAAAGCAACATCAAGCCAACAACACTCCTACAACCTTCTTTGCTTTATTCTCCCAAATAACACATAATTTTCCAATATACTATACAATTTATTTTTTGCCTATCTCCTCCACGAGAATATAAGCCTCATAAGAGCAAGGATTTTTGTCAGTTTTATTTACTGCTGAACTCTCAGCACTTAGAATAGTGCTTAACACTTAGTCGGTGTTCAGTAACTATTTCTTGAATAAATAAATTAGAAAAAAAAAGAGAAGGAAAAAAAGAAAAGGGGAAAAAAAGAGTAGTTCTCTATTCAGTTTGGCTAACAATCCATAGGCTTCTCTGTAAATGCACAGCATAGGTAGGGACTAGGTACAATGAAGTATTCTAGGGGCTGTTGCAGAAGTTAATCTAGATATAGTCAGTGTTCTCACAACATCAATTCCTCAACTATCTACAAGCTAAGTATTCAGCCTTCTTTTAATTATTATGCAGAAGGGGAAAAGAACAACAGGAAACTGGAAGGTTACTGATTTGAGTCTAAGTACCTACAAAATAAAACCGTTAACTTGGTAGGAGACGGGTTAGATAATTTTTAACTTGAATTTATATTTTATGTCTACCTTGCCTTGTTCCAACAATGGGCTAAGATAGCTGATACATAAAGTGTTTTCAATGTAGTCTTTCAATTATAGAAAACAACCATTATGGTATAATGGAAAGGGCATCAGCACGAGAGTCCAGATCTGAGTTGTAACCCTTGAAAAACATTCATTTTCATTAGCTTAGGTCTGTCTTCATTTGTAAAACAGGCTGCAGAAAGGAAAAACAAAAAGAAGAAAAAGCCACATGGACAAAAATGTTATTTATAGTTGTAGAAAAAACTAGAAGCAACCTAAAGAATAGTAACAGGGGAATAGCTAAGTAAAGGTGCATCCATATTATGTGGATAATAAATATATGTCTATAAATAACATGAAGATGCTTGCATGAGAGTGAAAACACAGGAAAGAAAAATGTACATATACCATTATGTAAATTATGTAATACACTATTCAAATGTATATGTAAAGGTACATCCATATTATATGGATAAGTACATGTCTGTAAATAACATGAAGATGCTTGCATGAGAGTTAGTAAAAACACAGGAAAGAAGAATGTACATATACCATTATGTAAACTATGTAAATACACAATCTAAATGTATATGCGGGCCGGGCAGGGTGGCCCTTGCCTATAATCCCAGCACTTTGGGAGGCCGAGGTGGGTAGATCACCTGAGGTCAGAAGTTTGAGCCCAGCATGACCAACATGGTTAAACTAAAAATACAAAAATACCAAAATTAGCTGGCTGTGGTGGTGGGTGCCTGTAATCCCAGATACTTGGGAGGCTGAGGCAGGATAGTTGCTTGAACCTGGGAGGCAGGTGTTGCAGTGAACTGAGATTGCGCCATTGCACTCCAGCTTGGGCGAAGAGTGAGACTGTCTCCGAAAAAAAAAAATTATATGAATATTTTTAAATAAATGTTATTTTCTAAACTTTCTATGCTACAATTATAATACCTTTATATAAAAAATAAAAGCATAGGCCAGGTGTGGTGGCTCACTCCCATAATCCCAACACTTTGGGAGGTCAAGATGTAAGGATGGGTTGAGCCCAGGGGGGTCAAGGCTGCAGTGAGCCATAGTTGTGCCACTACACTCCAGGCTGAACGACAGGGCAAGGCCCTGTCTCCACACACACACACACACACAAACCATATAAAATAACTAATTTAGATTAGATCATCCATAACATACCCTCTGGCTTCAATATCCTATGATTAAATAAATATTTAACTGTAAGGACACTCAGTACAAATAATGGCAGTGTCACTTGAATACTTAAATAGAAGAAAACAACACCTTTTTTTCAAATAATCTACATCTTCTCTTTAAAAAGATAAATCCTCCAACTTCCTTAAAATCACTTAGTTGCTTTGTTGAGGGTTAACAAGAAAAAATTATCTGTAAAAGTATCAAGGTAGCAGAAAGAACACTGAACTATGTAGAGAATCTGAGTGCCATACTCCTCCACCACTATGTGAGGATGATCACATTATCATTCAAACTGTTACATTTTGAGAGTGAAAGGGCATCACATCAGGACAGGTGCTCACATATGTTAGGCTGAGCTAAGATGCAACTAGCCTAAGTCTATGTAAAATGAATGTACTCAAAAAGTTTCTAAGGCCCCTTTTGGATCTAAATGTTATAATTTTATTTCTTTTTTAAGAACTGAAAATACTGAACAAATGGTGCTATATGTATAGAAGTCAGAGATGCTATGTTTACTAAATAATATATTTTTTAAAGGAGTACCTTAATTTCTTGCTTGGGGGTTCAGATTTACAATTAAGTTTATCTGGGGAGATATTAATGAATGAACTTAAAATGTACTTTAAACTCCTCTGATAAGATGTTCTTGTTGGGACTGAGAAACAATGAGAACCCTAGCACTGTATGTGCCATACCCTATAACCAAAAGTATTATGTGAATACCATATGCTTTACAGAATGAAATACAAAGAATATACTAATACAGAAATCAGAGCTAATAAGAAATGTACATTACTATAGGTCATATCATATTCGCACTTACAAGAATTTATAGGCTGGGCATGGTGGCTCATGCCTGTAATCCCAACACTTTGGGAGGCCGAGGTGGGTGGATTACCTGAGGTCAGGAGTTTGAGACCAGCCTGACCAACATGGAGAAACCCTGTCTCTTACTAAAAATACAAAATTAGTCAGGCGTGGTGGCGCATGCTTGTAATCCCAGCTACTCAGGGTGTGAGCCAGGAGAATCACTTGAACCCAGGAGGTTGCAACGAGCCAAGATCACGCCATTGCACTCCAGTCTGGGCAACAAAAACGAAACTCCGTCTCAAAAAAAAAAAAAAAAGAATTTACTTGTAAGTACTTGGCCGGGCATGGTGGCACATTCCTATAATCCTAGCACTCTTGGAGGCCTAGGCGGGAGGATCATTTGAAGTCAGGAGTTCAAGAAAAGCCTGACTAACATGGTGAAACCCCATCTATAGTAAAAATTAGCCAGGTGTGGTGGCAATCGCCTGTAATCTCAGCTACTCGAGAGGCTGAGGCAGGAGAATCACCTGAACCTGGGAGGCAGAGGTTGCAGTGAGCTGAGATTGTGCCACTGTACTCCAGCCTGGGCAACAGAGAGAGACTCTGTCTCAAAAAAAAAAAAAAAATTTACATGTAAGTACTAAGCCAGAGTGTGAGAGAGAAAACAATTAACAAGAACCTTCAACAGATGTTCAGGGGTAAAGGCAATTACAGTAGTCCCTCCTTAACCTCAGGGCATATGTTCTAAGACCCCTAGTGGATTCCTGAAACCAGACAGTACAGAAACTGACTGCTGTCAACTGAAACACATTTCTGTTCATATGTTCCACCAAAAACTTAATGCTCTTTTCACCTTAACCAAGCAGTTAATCAAGCACTGTGGCCATAACTTTTGCAGTATGAGGTGCAACAGCAAAACTAGCACAAATTTCTTTTTCCTTCTTCATCATTTCACAGATAGGAGATTCATTCTTATCACAGATCTTAGAACTTCAGCATATGATTTATTTTCTTATTAAGAATTCTGCCGGGCGCGGTGGCTCAAGCCTGTAATCCCAGCACTTTGGGAGGCCGAGACGGGCGGATCACGAGGTCAGGAGATCGAGACCATCCTGGCTGACACGGTGAAACCCCGTCTCTACTAAAAAATACAAAAAAACTAGCCGGGCGAGGTGGCGGGCGCCTGTAGTCCCCGCTACTCGGGAGGCTGAGGCAGGAGAATGGCGTAAACCCGGGAGGCGGAGCTTGCAGTGAGCTGAGATCCGGCCACTGCACTCCAGCCTGGGCGGCAGAGCGAGACTCCGTCTCAAAAAAAAAAAAAAAAAAAAAAAAAAAAAAAAAAAAAAAAAAAAAAAAGAATTTTAACCTTTTTCACTTAAAGGAAGCACTTAATGGCTTTTCTTTGGCACATCCAAATTAAAAGCATCACTATTCTTGTGCTTTGGGACCATTATTAAGTAAACTAAGGGTTACTTGAACACAAACACTGCAATACCTTGGCAGTCAATATAACAGGGGCACTAATGGGTGGGAAGTATCAACAGCATGGATACAAAGGACAAAGAGAGGATTCCTGTCCTGGGCAAGATGGCATGAGATTTCATTATACTACTCAGAATGGTGCACAATTTAAAACTTATGAACTGTTTATTTCTGCAATTTTCCACTTAATATTTTAGGCATGGTTAACCTAGGAAAGTTAAACTGTAAGAGTCAGAAAGACATTTGAGGCCACAGAGAAATACTCACTGATGAAGAACCAGAAGAAATATTATCTTCATAAAGATGATGAGAGAAAAACCAGGAAATTTGACTCTCCCTAAATCGGCTTCATGTTCCAAGCATCAAAACATTCAGCTGATTCAATCTCTTAATATGATTCACCCTACGGAATTATATGCTACCAAATATAGCACAAATCATGCATATATATATATTTCTGTACAAGGCTGTTTACAAAAAAAATCAAAAATTTTGTCATTACTAAAAATTTCCAGTATTTTCAAGCCTAATTTCATTTTATGTACTGACTTTAGAACCCAAGTCCTGAGTAAAATAACTTCAATATACACTGAAAGAGCCGTATCTAAAATAAAAATCTCAAAGTAGTCTGTTAACATTCATAAGGTATCAATCCACCAGTTACTTAATTTACTATTCAGAATATTTGTTAAACATTGTTATAGACGATTATCTAGAAGTCTACTAAATCAAATAGTATATTGAGAAAACAATGTATTAACCAGGATATTGTTTAACATTTTAATACCAACATTACCATCACCCATAACAGAGCATATCTGAGACCAGGAGTTGTAAAATTACACATTTGCAAAAAAACTTGGAAGAAGCTGGGTGCAGTGGCTCACACCTGTAATCCCAGCACTTTGGGAGGCTAAGGTGAGAGGATCACTTGAGCCGCAGAGTTGCAGACCAGGCTAGGCAATACAGGAGACCCTTTCTCTACAAAAATTTAAAAAGTAGCTGAGCTGGCTGGGCGCGATGGCTCATGCCTGTAATCCCTGAACTTTGGGAGGTCGAGGCAGGCATATCACCTGAGATTAGGAATTCAAGACTAGCCTGGCCAACATGATGAAACCCCGTCTCTACTAAAAATACAAAAAAATTAGCCAGGCGTGGGGGTGCGCGCCTGTAGTCCCAACTACTTGGGAGGCTGAGGCACAAGAATCTCTTGAATCCAGGCAGTGGAGGTTGCAGTGAGCCAAGATGGTGCTACTGCACTCCGGCCTGGGTGACAGAGTGAGACTCCATCTCAATTAAAAAAAAAAAAAAAAAAAAAAGGCTGGGTGCAGTGGCTCACGCCTGTAATCCCAGCACTTTGGGAGGCTGAGGAGGGCAGATCATGAGGTCAGGAGTTCAAGACCAGCCTGGCCAACACAGTGAAACCCTGTCTCTACTAATATTACCAAAAAAAAAAAAAAAATTAGCCAGGCATGGTGGTAGGCACCTGTAATCTCAAGTAATTGGGAGGCTGAGGAAGGAGAATCACTTGAACCTGGGAGGCGGAGGTTGCAGCGAACTGAGATCACAACACTGCACTCCAGCCTGGGCGACAGGGAGACTGTAGCTGAGCCCACTAGCATGCACCTGTAGTCCCAGATACTCAGGAGGCTGAGGTGGGAGGATCACTTGAGCCCAGGAGGTTGAGGCTACAGTGAGCCATGATTACACCACTGCACTCCACCCTGGATGACAGAGACCCTGTCAAAAAAAGAAAACACCAAAAACCAAAAAAACTTGGGAGATTTTTCCATAAAACCTTTATAATACAATGTCAGCTAATGAGTTTTCAGTCAGATACTGTGCCTTAACTCTTTTCTCCATTTATCTAATATGCAAAGAAAAGTTTCCAAGAAACAGCATGGCCTGGTACAACAGTTCCCAAATTCTAGCTTTAGACTGTGATGAGATTTCCACTGGTTTGCAGACAAATTAGAAAAATGAGGACATAGTTTGTTTATTCTAAAGCAAAATATATCCAAATTAAAAGACTGTTACTTATTATCTTCTTATATTTCTAGTAAAATGTCTTTCTGACATGATGTTAGCAATTTTAATGTCCTTAATTAGCAATATAAACAATCCTATATCAGCACCCATAGTTTTCATTTTCTTAAATTGATTGGCTCATGTCTCCTAATCCAGAGGTGGTTCTTTGCCTCTTACTGTGAGCTACCAAAGTTAATGCATGCTTAAATATTTCATTTACTTAGTCTGCTTTTTATAATTGATAATTAGCCTTGTGTTTTAACTTTGCTGGAATATTTTCTTGAGATTATATGGACCATACTCTCCAGATCACAAAAATGCAAAAAGCAGCTAAAAATAGCACACCACAGCAAAGAGTTTATGTGATAAAATATTTTGCAGTATAGTAATTTTAGTAAGACACTTAAAATTTCACATCACGCTTATAATCCCAGCACTTTGGGAGGCCAAGGCAGGCAGATCACGAGGTCAAGAGATTTAGACCATCCTGGCCAACATGGTGAAACTCCATCTCTACTAAAAATACAAAAATTAGCTGGGCGTGGCGGCACGCACCTGTTAGTCCCAGCTACTTGGGAGGCTGAGGCAGGAGAGTCGCTTGAACCCGGGAGGCGGAGGTTGCAGTGAGCAGAGATAGCACCAATGCACTCCAGCCTAGTGACAGAGCGAGACTCCATGTCAAAAAAAACAAAACAACAAAAAAACCTTTACATTTTACCAAAAGCTATACTTGTTCTTTGGACGTTAGTGGCTATTTTATGCAGTCCTGGAGTTTATAGTAAATAAGCTTCCCATTGTCTCTGTAGGGGATGGTAGTTATATAGATAGAACTGGACTGTATAAATCGTAATCCTTTATTTTTCTGTGAGATGGCGTCTCCCTCTGTTGCCCAGGCTAGAATGCAGTGGCACGATCTCAGCTCACTGCAAACTCTGCCTCCTGGGTTCAAGCGATTCTCCTGTCTCAGCCTCCCGAGTAGCTGGGATTACAGGTGCCTGCCACACACTCAGCTGATTTTTGTATTCTTAATAGAGACAGGGTTTCACCATGTTGGCCAGGCTGGTCTCAACTTCTGACCTCAGGTGATCCGCCCGCCTCAGCCTCCCAAAATGCTGGGATTACAGGGGTGAGCCACCATGCCCAGCCTATAAATCATAATCCTTCTAATCACAGGTAAGAAAGCAGGCCGATAAGCAAATAAGAGGCTAAGATGATGTTAATGTTAAGTTGTGAACTAAGGGCCAAAGACCTAAGCTAGGAGATAATCACTATTTCCCTGGTTTCAGATGGTCTTTTACTTTCAGATGTCTCTCATCATAATTAGTTCCGCATTTGTTCCAGGCATTGGTTTTGTTTTTTACAAGAATCCACATTCTTCCCTTGTCAGTTGTTCTCATTTTCACCCAGGACCTGCGAATCACAACAATCTGTAACAAACAATACCAAATCCTCCAAAGGAAAAACTCCAAGCATCAATTTCTTTTCTCTGTCCTGCAGACAACCTCAGCAATACTTGGCAAAGTCCGTGAAATCTTGGTACAGATTCAACAAATTTTCATAAACTACCCGCTTCATGCAAAGCACATGCTATAATAGGTAAGACTAGGTAAGATATGGTAGTCTGAATTCAAGGGACTGACTAATAAGCACTGAAAGGACAATATGTAATAATGGAGAGACATGCACTAAAGGTGCAGTAAACATTAAAATGAGGTCTAAAACCAGACTGAATTCTGGATAGGATCTCTTGAATGTAAGTTATACAGATTTTTAAAAAATATGTGATGAGGCTGGGCACAGTGGCACACACCTGTAATCTCAGCAACTCAAGAGGCTGGGGAAAGAGTACTGCTTGAGCCTAGGAGTTCAGAGTTCAAAGTTTGAAGTTTGAGACTAGCATGGGCAACATAGGCAGATCCCACTTCAAAAAAATTTTATTTTATTTGGATGAGATCTGATACAGCCTAGCAAAGACATCCACTTTAGCTATAAGAAACAGACTCCTTAGGCCGGGTGTGGTGGCTCACACCTGTAATCCTAGCACTTTGGGAAGCCAAGGCAGGAGGAATGCCTGACCTCAGAAGTTTGAGACCAGCCTGGGCAACATGGTGAAACCCTGTCTACCAAAAATACAAAAAATCAGCTGGATGTGGTGGCAAGCACCTGTGGTCCCAGCTACTCGGGAGGCTGAGGTGGGAGGATCACTTGAGCCTAGGAGGCAGAGGTTGCAGTGAGCCAAGACTGCACCACTGCACTCCAACTTGGATGACAGAGTGAGACCCCATCTCAAAAAACAAAAACAAAAACAAAACAGCCTTGTTCAAAATTTTGAACCTAAAAAATTATTTCAAACTAATATTTAACCACAAAACATGCGTTAATAAAAGCAAACACAAACACATAATCACACAAGTGTGGCTGCTAAATCAGCTGGGTCTTAGGTTTTTTTTCAGGTTTTCTACTTCTGGAGTCAATAGGGTTAGTATTTTTATAGACATTTTCTCCATTTCCTCCAGGCTTTCAATTTATTAGTGTAAAGTGAACATTTATTTGTCTATAATTTTAAAAATCTCTAGACCTACAGGAAGCTTTCTTTTAAGAAAACATTGGGTAAAAGAGGCCAGGTGCAGCAGTGGCTCATGCCTGTAATCCCAGCACTTTGGGAGGCCGAGGTGGGTGGAATGCCTGAGTTCAGGAGTTTCAGGCCAGCTTGGGCAACAGGGTGAAATCCCATCTCTACTAAAAAAAAACAAAAATTAGCACACCAGTGGTGCCAGCTACTCAGAAGGCTAAGGCACGAGAATTGCTTGAACCTGGGAGGCAGAGGTTGCAGTGAGCTGGGATCATGACACTGCACTGCAGCCTGGGCCAGAGCAAGACTCTGTCTCAAAAAAAAAAAAAAAAAAATTATATATATATATATATATATGGTAAAAGAATGTGGTCATATACAATGGAATATTATCTACCCATAAGAAGGAGAAAATTCTGACATATGCCATAATATGGATGAACCTTGCAAAGTCATTATGTTATGGAAATAACCCAGTCACAAATGAACAGATACTATATGATTCCAATACCATGACGTACCTAGGAGTAGTAAAATTCAGAGAAAAAAATTAGAATGGTGGTTGCTAGGGGCTGGGGAATGGAGAGTTATTGTTTAATGGGTATACGCTTTCAGTCTGGAAAGTGAGACGGAGTTCTGAAGACAGACGGTGCTGATGACTGCATAACAATGTTAATGTTCTTCATGCCACTGTACCTACACTACAAATTGGTTAAAATGGTCAATTTTATGTTATGTGTACTTTACCAAAGTTTAAAAAAAACTGATAATATATATGTATGCAAATATTAAATCACGCTGTAAGAATATAGAAGATATTACTCAAAATGGAACTGGGTATGTAGAGAAAGAAGGTGAAGCGGAGCTTTTCATTTTATAACATATACCTACATTTATTTCACTGCAGTAAAAGGTTTCACTGTGAATATACCAGTTTTATCCATTGAGCTGCTGATGGACATTCAGGTTGTTTCCACATTTTCTTTTCTTTTCTGAGACGCGGATCTTGATTTGTCACATTGTTGCCTAGGCTAGAGTGTAGTGGTGCAATCACAGTTCACTGCAGCCTCAACCTCTTGGGCTTAAGTGATATTTCCATCTCAGTCACCTGAGTAGCTGGGACCACAGGCATGTGCCACCACGTGTGGCTGTTTTCATTCTTTTGTAGAGACAAGATCTCACTATGCTACCCAGGCTGATCTCAAAACCCCTGGGCTCAAGCGATCCTCCCGTCTTGACATTACAAAATGCTTGGATTACAGGCGTGAGCCACCACACTTGGCCTGTTCTCTACATTTTTATATGATAAATAAAGCTGATATAAATATTTTTATATCTGTATTCTGGGGCACATGTGCAAGAGTAGAACTGCTGAATTGAAGATAGGTATGCAAATGTTTGACTTTACAACTGCCATTATTTCCATTTAAAACCCCATCAAGGCCGGGCACGGTGGCTCATGCCTGTAATCCCAGCACTTTCGGAGGCCAAGACCGGTGGATCACAAGGTCAGGAGTTCAAGACCAGCCTGGCCAAGATGGTGAAACCCCATCTCTACTAAAAATACAAAAAATTAGCTGGGCGTGGTGGTGGGAGTCTGTAACCCCAGCCACTTGGGAGGCTGAGGCAGAGAACTGCTTGAACTTGGGAGGCAGAGATTGCAGTGAGCCGAGATCGCACCACTGCACTCCAGCCTGGGTGACAGTGAGACTCTGTCTCAAAAAATAAAAAAATAGTAATAATAAAACCCCGCTGTACGCGGTGGCTCACGCCTGTAATCCCAGCACTTCGGGAGGCTGAGGCGGGCGGATCACGAGGTCAGGAGATAGAGACCATCCTGGCTAACACAATGAAACCCCGTCTCTACTAAAAACACAAAAAATTAGCCAGGCATGGTGGCGGGTGCCTGTAGTCCCAGCTACCTGGGAGGCTGAGGCAGAAGAATGGTGTGAATCCGGGAGGCGGAGCTTGCAGTGAGCTGAGATCACGCCACTGCACTCCAGCCTGGGTGACAGAGTGACACCCCGTCTCAAACAAACAAACAAACAAAAAAAACCATCAAAAGTACTATGAAAGGGGTAATCCTCACATGTTGGGAGGCCCAGGTGGGTGGACTGCTTGAGTCCAGGAGATCGAGGCTGCAGTGAGCTACGATCCAACCTGGGCAACAAAGTAAGACTCTGCCTTTCTTTTTTGAGTCGGAGTATTGTTCTGTCACCCAGGCTGGAGTGCAGTGGCACGATCTCAGCTCGCTGCAACCTCCATCTCACAGGTTCAAGCAATTCTCCTGCCTCAGCGTCCCGAGTAGCTGGAACTACAGGCTTGCACCACCATGCCCAGCTAATTTTTGTATGTTTAGTAGAGAAGGGGTTTCACCATGCTGGCCAGGCTGTTCTCAAACTCCTGACCTCAGGTGATCCACCCACCTGAGCCTCCCAAAGTGCTGGGCTTACAGGTGTGAGTCACCATGCCCAGCCAAGACGGTCTCTCTCTTTTTTTTTATTTTTATGAGACGATGTCTCGCTCTGTCGCCCAGGCTGGAGTGCATGATCTCGGCTCACTGCAAGCTCTGCCTCCCGGGTTCACGCCATTCTCCTGCCTCAGCCTCCCAAGGAGCTGGGACTACAGGTGCCCACCACCACAACCAGCTAATTTTTTGTAGTTTTAGTAGAGACGGGGTTTCACTGTGTTAGCCAGGATGGTCTCGATCTCCTGACCTCGTGATCCGCCCACCTCGGCCTCCCAAAATGCTGGGATTACAGGCATGAGTCACCGTGCCAGGCCCTCTTTAATTTTTTTTTTTTAAAGTACTATGAAAGGATCAATAAAATTTAACATTCATTTATGATAAAAAGTCTCCAAAAACTCTTGGACTCGGGAAGGGGAACATCACACACCGGGACCTATTATGGGGAGGAGGGAGGGGAAGGGATTGCATTGGGAGTTATACCTGATGTAAATGACTGGTTGAAGGGTGCTGACGAGTTGATGGGTGCAGCACACCAACATGGCACAAGTATCCATATGTAATAAACCTGCAAGTTATGCACATGTACCCTAGACCTTAAAGTATAATAATAATTTTAAAAAAAAGTTTCCAAAAACTAGAAATATAAGGGAACTTCCTCAAAGGACACTTATTAAAAACTTACAGCTAACATCATATATAATGGTGGAAAACCAAAAGCTATCCCCCCAAGAACAGGGGAAAAAGAAGAATGTTCACCCTCACCCTTTCTCTACACAGGGTTTCCCAACCCCAGCGGCCTGTTAGGAACTGGGCCACATGGTAGGAGGTGAGTGGTGGGTGAGCAAGCATTACCCCCGAGCCCCAAATTCTGTCAGATCAGTGGCATCATTAGATTCTCACAGGAGCACAAACTCTACTGTTAACTGCCCATGCCAGGGATGTAGGCTGTGCACTCCTTATGAGAACAATGCCTGATGATCTGAGGTGGAACAGTTTCATCCCAAAACCAACCCCATCCCTGTCTCTTCCAGTTGGGGACTGCTGCTACCATCATCCTAGAAGTTTTAGCCAATGCAATAAGGCAAGGGAAAGAAAGAAAAGGTATATAGATTAGAAAGGAAGAAACTAAACCGTCTCTATGTAGACATGATTTATCCATACAGAAAAATCAGAGACCCTACAAAATAGGTACCTGAACTAATAATAAGTTTAGTAAGGTTGCAGGATACCAAAGTCAATTATATTCTTACATAGCAACAAACAGGGGGAAATTAAATTTTTCTTTAAAAAAAGCAGTACCATTTATAAGAGCATGAAAGACTTAGATTATCATTTAGCAAAATATATGCAAGATCGCTATGCTGAAAAACGTGTAAAACACTGATAAAAGAAATCAAAGATGACCTAAATAAATGGAGAGATATACCGTATTTATGGTAAACAACTAAATATATTTAACAATTCGGCCCCCAAATTAATGTACACATTCAATTTAGTCCTAATCAAAATCCCAGCAGGATTATTTGTAGAAATCAACAAGCTGATTCTAAACTTTATAAGAAAAAACAAAAGACCTAGAATAGACAACATAGTTTTGAAAACTGTGTTAGAAGACGTACACTACCTGATTTCCATATAAACTACAATAATCAAGGCAACATATATATATGTGGGCAATCAATTTTTTTTTTTTTTTTTTTTAAGACGGAGTCGGCCGGGCGCGGTGGCTCAAGCCTGTAATCCCAGCACTTTGGGAGGCCAAGACGGGCGGATCACGAGGTCAGGAGATCGAGACCATCCTGGCTAACATGGTGAAACCCCGTCTCTACTAAAAAAATACAAAAAAACTAGCCGGGCGAGGTGGCGGGCGCCTGTAGTCCCAGCTACTCGGGAGGCTGAGGCAGGAGAATGGCATAAACCCGGGAGGCAGAGCTTGCAGTGAGCCGAGATCCAGCCACTGCACTCCAGCCTGGGCAACAGAGCGAGACTCTGTCTCAAAAAAAAAAAAAAAAGACGGAGTCTTACTCTATCACCCAGGCTGGAGTGCAGTGGCGCGATCTCAGCTCACTGCAACCTCCACCTCCCAGGTTCAAGCAATTCTCCTGTCTCAGCCTCCCAAGTAGCTGGGATTACAGACGCCCGCCATCAAGTCCAGCTAATTTTTGTATTTTCAGTAGAGACGAGGTCTCACCATGTTGGCCAGGCTGGTCTCGAACTCCTGACCTCAGGTGATCCACCCACCTCGGCCTCCCAAAGTGCTGGGATTACAGGCGTAAGTCACCGTGCCCAGCCAGCAATCGATTTTTTACAAAGGTGTAAGGTGCATAGACAATTTAATGATGAAAGGACTGGCTTCTCGATAAATGGTGCTCGAACAATTGGATACCCATTTTAAAAAATTGATCCATACCTCATGCTATTTGCAAAAATTAATTCAAAATGCATTACAGACCTAAGGTAAAACCTAACTATAAAACTTCTATGCCAGACATAGTGGCTTATGCCTGTAATCCCAGCACTTTGGGAAGCCAAGGTGGGAGGATTGCTTGAGCCCAAGAGTTTGAGAGCAGCCTGGGCAACATAGGACGACCTTTCTCTATAAAAAAATTAAAAGATTAGCCAGGTGAGGAGGCTTGCATCTGTGATTCCAGCTACTCCAAAGGATGGGGTAGGAGGATCCCTAGAGCGTAGGTGGTTGAGGCTGCAGTGAGTTATATGGCACCACTGCATTCCACCCTGGGTAACCAACTGGGACCCTTTCTCAAAAAATAAACTAATTAAAATAAATAAAACTTCTGGAAGAAAATACAGGAGAAATTCTTTATGACTGAATTAGGGGAGGATTTCTTATATATAATGAAAATATAATCCATTAAAATTTTAAAAATAAACTGGACTTCATCAAAATTAAGAAATTACTATTTTTTTAAAATGCTGTTAAGGCCGGGTGTGGTATCTCATGCCTGTAACCACAGCACTTTGGGAGGCTGAGGCAGGTCGATTCCTTGAGGTCAGGAGTTTGAGATCAGCCTGGCCAACATGACAAAACCCTGTTTCTACTAAAAATACAAAAATTAGCCAGGTGCAATAGCTCACGCCTGTAATCCCGGCACTTTGGGAGGCTGAGGAGGGTGGATCCCTTGAGGTCAGGAGTTCGAGACCAGCCTGGCCAACATGGTGAAACCCAGTCACTACAAAAATGCAAAAATTAGCTAGGCATAGTGGTGCACATCTGTAATCCCAGCTACTCCGGAGGCTGAGGGAGGAGAATGGCTTAAACCCAGGAGGCGGAGATTGCAGTGAACGGAGATCACACCACTGTACTACAGCCTAGGCAACAAAGTGAGACTCTGTCAGAAAAGGGAAAGGGAAAGGGAGGAAAAAATAAAATAAAATAAAATAAATATAAAAACACAAAAATTAGCCAGGCATAGTGGCAGGTGCCTGTAATTTCAGCTACTGCGGGGCGGGGGTCAGGAGGCGGGGTGCTAAGGCAGGAAAATGGCTTGAACCTGGGAGACAGAGGTTGCAGTGAGTCAAGATCATGCCACTGCACTCCAGCCTGGGCAACGCAGTGAAACTCTGTCTCAAAATAAATAAATAAATAAAGATGCTGTTAAGAAATGCTTGTGTGTTGCTCAAGGCCCATCTCTACTAAAAACAGAAAAAAATTAGCTGGGCTTGGTGGCAGATGCCTGTAATCCCAGCTACTCTGGAGGCTGAGGCAGGAGAATCGCTTGAACCCGGGAGGCAGAAGTTGCAGTGAGCGGAGATGGCACACAGCCTGGGTGACAGAGCGAGACTCTGTCTCAATAAATAAATAAATAAATAAATAAATAAATAAATAAATAAGAAATGCTTATGGTGACTTTATTCATAATTACCAAGAACAAAACAACCCAACTGTCCTTCAACAACTGTAACACATCCTTAAAATGGAACACCATTTAACAACAAAAAGAAAATTGGCCAGGTGCGTTGGCTGACTCTTGTAATCCCAGCACTCTGAGAGGCCAAGGAGGGTGAATCACAAGGTCAGGAGATCGAGACCACCCTGGCTAACATGGTGAAACCCCGTCTCTACTAAAAAACAGAAAAAATTAGCCGGGCGCAGTGGCGGGAGCCTGTAGTCCCAGCTACTTGGGAGGCTGAGGCAGGAGAATGGCGTGAACCCGGGGAGACGGAGCTTGCAGTAAGCCGAGATCGCGCCAGTGCACTCCAGCCTGAGCGACAGAGCGAGACTCCGTCTCATTTAAAAAAAAAAAAAAAAAAAAAAAAAATTTGCTATGTATATTTTACTACAATTGCATCATGCCAAATGACAGAAGTCAGACTCAAAAAGTTACATCACTCCATTTATATGACATTCTGGAAGAGTCAAAACTATAAGGTCAAATAGTGGGTCAAAGAGGAAAGCAGTTCAGTAAAAATGGGGAAGAATTTGGGGAGTAACAGAACTTATATAAGCTCTTTATCATAATTGTGGTGGATACACAATTATAAATTCATCAAAATTTATAGAATGGTACATTTAAAGGGTAAACTTTGGTGCATGTAAATCATAACACAATAAACCTGACTTCCCCACCACCCAAAAAAAGCAAAACACCAACAGAATCAATAAGACTTGTTGTTTCAGCCAGGTGCAGTGGCTCATGCCTGTAATTCCAGCACTTTGGGAGGCCGAGGCAGGCGAATCGCTTGAGGTCAGGAGTTCGAGATCAGCCTAACCAACATGGTGAAACCCCATCTCTACTAAAAATACAAAAATTAACCAAAGGTGGTGGCGGGTGCCTGTGATCCCAGCTACTCGGGAGACTGAGGCAGGAGAATTGCTTGAACCTGGGAGGTGGAGGTTGAAGTGAGCCGAGATCGTGCCACTGCACTCCAGCCTGGCCGACAGAGTGAGACTCTGTCTCAAAAATAAAAATAAAAAAAGAAAGAAAATTTTAATTTAAATAATGCTGAATTTATATATTTATTGTGGTAAACATGATTTTTACTACGGCTAGTATAGTGTGTGTCGTTTAAGAATTATTTCCCTATACTATTCTGTTCTATTGGTCTATGTGCCTATTTTTATGCCAGTACCATGCTGCTTTAGTGACTATGACCTTAGAGTATAGTTTGAAATCAGGTAATGTGATACCTTCAGATTTGTTATTTTTGCTTAGTCTTGCATTGAAAATGTGGGTTCTTTTTGGTTCCATATGAATTTTAGGGTTGTCTTTTCTAATTCTGTGAAGGATAATGGTGGTACCAATTGATCTTTGACAAAGCAAACAAAAAGATAAAGTGGGGAAAGGACACCGTAGTCAACAAATGATGCTGGGATAATTGGCAAGCCACATGTAGAAGAATGAAACTGGATCCTCATCTCTCACCTTATACAAAATAAATTAAGGATCAAGGACATAAATCTAAGACCTCAAACTATAAAATTTTAGAAAATAACATTGGAAAAACTCTTCTAAACATTGGCTTAGGCAACTATTTCATCACCAAGAACCCAAAGGCAAATGTAATAAAAACAAAGATATAAAGCTGAAACTTAATTAAACTAAAGAACTTTTGCAGAGCAAAAGGAACAGTCGCAAGAGCAAACAGACAATCCACAGAGTGGGAGAAAATCTTCACGATCTATACATCTAACAACGGATCAATATCCAGAATCTAAAATAAACTCAAACAAACTAGCAAAACAAAAAAACACAGACGAACCCATCAAAAAGTGAGTTAAGGACATGAATACACAATTTTCGAAAGGTATACAAATGTCGGCCGGGCGCGGTGGCTCAAGCCTGTAATCCCAGCACTTTGGGAGGCCGAGACGGGAAGATTACAAGGTCAGGAGATCGAGACCATCCTGGCTAACACGGTGAAACCCTGTCTCTACTAAAAAACACAAAAAACTAGCCAGGCGAGGTGGCGGGCGCCTGTAGTCCCAGCTACTCAGGAGGCTGAGGCAGGAGAATGGCGTAAACCCGGGAGGCGGAGCTTGCAGTGAGCTGAGATCAGGCCACTGCACCCCAGCATGGGCGACAGAGCGAGACTCCGTCTCAAAAAAAAAAAAAAAAGTATAAATTGTCAAACAAATGTATGAAAAAAAGCTCAACATCCCTAATGATCAGGGAAATGCAAATCAAAACCACAATGCGATACCATCTGACTCTTGCAAGAATGGCCATAATCAAAAAATCAAAAATTAACAGATGTTGGCATGGATGCAGTTAAAAGGGAACACTTCTACACTGCTGGTGGGAATGTAAATTAGTACAACCACTAGGAAAACAGTGTGGAGATTCCTTAAGGAACTAAAAGTAGAACTACCATGTGATCCAGCAATCCCACTACTGGGTATTTACCCAGACGAAAATAAGTCATTATATGAAAAAGACACTTGCGGCCAGACGCGGTGGCTCATGCCTGTAATCCCAGCACTTTGGGAGGCTGAGGCAGGCAGATCACGAGGTCAGGAGTTCGAGACCAGCCTGGCCAACATGGTGAAACTCCATCTCTACTAAAAATATAAAAATTAGCCGGGCATGGTGGCATGTGCCAGTAATCCCAGCTACCTGGGAGGCTGAGGCAGGAGAACTGCTTGAACACGGAGGCGGTGGTTGCAGTGAGCCAAGATGGTACCACTGCACTCCAGCCTAGGCCATACAGCAAGACTCTGTCTCAAAAAAAAAAACAACAAAAAAAACACCAAGATATTTGCATATGCATGTCTATAGCAGCAGAATTTGCAATTGCAAAAATGTGGAGTCAACCCAAATGCCCATCAATCAATGAGTAAATAAACAAACTGTGGTGTGTGTGTGTGTGTGTGTGTGTGTATATATATATATATGTACACAATGGAATACTACTGAGCCATGAAAAGGAATGAATTAATTGCATTAGCAGCGACCTGGATGAGATTGGAGGCTACTTTCTAAGTGAAGTAATTCAGGAATGGAAAAACAAACATCATATGTTCTCAGTCATATGTGGGAGCTACGCTATGAGATTGCAAAGGCGTAAGGAAGACACAACTGACTTTGGGGACTCAAGGGGAAAGAGTGGGAAGGGGGTGAGGGATAAAAGATCACAAATTGAGTTCAGTGTATGCTGCTCAGGGGATGGGTGCACCAAAATCTCACAAATCACCACTAAAGAACTTACTCATAACCAAATACCACCTGTTCCCCAATAACCTATGGAAATAAAAACATTCAAAAAAAGAATTATTTCCCTATACTATGGTCATATCTTTATTTTCTGATAAAACCTTTGTTTAGTTAGCCTTTTGTATTTGCCTTTATCCTATGCTGAAGTAATTTTTGTGGCCAGGCACAGTGGCTCACGCCTGTAATCCCAACACTTTGGGAGGCTGAGGTGGCAGATCGCTTGAGCTCTGGAGTTTGAGACCAGCCTGGGCAACATGGCGATATCTGGTCTCTACAAAAAATACAAAAATTAGCTGGGCATGGTGGTATGTTTCTGTAGTCCCAGCTACTTGGGAGGCTGAGGTGGGTGGATGGCTTGCGCCCAGGAGGCAAAGGTTGAAGTGAGCCAAAATTGCATCACTGCACTCCATCCAGCCTGGGCGACGGAAGAGACCCTGTCTCAAAAAACAAACAACAACAACAACAAAAATTTAAAATAAAATTTAAAAAAAAAGACATTTTGTATACAGCATGATACAGTTCATTTTCCTTTTTTTCCCCTATATTACAATGGAACTGTCCCTGTCTAATGAATAGTTTTCTCCTTTTCCCCAGTGATCTACATTGCTACCCCTTTCAGAAATGTCAGTTTAAATACATAGGTCTGTTTGTAGGCTCTGCATTCTGTTCCACTGGTCAATTTGGCTATCCCTCTACAAATTCCATACTCTGTTTTTTGTTTGTTTGTTTGTTTCTCTGAGACAGAGTCTCTCTCTGTTGCCCAGGCTGGAGTGCAATGGTGCCATCTCAGCTCACTGCAACCTCCACTTCCTGTGTTCAAGCAATTTTTCTGCCTCAACTTCCCAAGTCGCTGCGATTAAGGTGCCCACCACCACGCCTAATTTTTTGTATTTTTTAGTAGAGATGAGGTTTCACCAAGTTGGCCAGGCTGGTCTTAAACTCCTGACCTCAGGTGATCTACCCACCTCGGTCTCCCAAAGTGCTGGGATTACAGGCTTGAGCCACCACACCCAGCCTCATACTCCCTGTTTTATTATGTTCTGTTATCTGGCTAGGCCAAATCCCTCCACTTTGTATCTTTGATATTCTCAAGCCTTTACACTTCCACATAAAATGCAGAACACCTTGTCAAATTCCTTAATATATTCTATTAGGATTTTGACTGGAAGTGCATTGAATCTAGAGAGCAATTTAGAAGAACAACTTTATGATAGTCTTCCCATTATAGTATCTAACTTTGTTTTTTATTTTATTTCATTTTATTTATTTATTTTTGAGAAAGTCTCCCTCTGTCGCCCAGGCTGGAGTGCAGTGGCATGATCTCGGCTCACTGCAACCTCCACCTCCAGGGTTCAAGTGATTCTCCTGCCTCAGCTTCCTGAGTAGCTGGGATTACAGGTGCCTGCCACCATGCCCAGCCCCTACTCTTTGTATTCAAGGCTTTTTTATCAGGTTCTGAAGTTCCTTTTTATCTGTTTACATGGACAATGAATTTTATCAATGTATTTTTCTGTAAATACAGCAAATGAAATTTATAGACGGTCTCAAGTAAAGCTACCCTTGCTTTCTTGGGATAAATAAAATATCTCTATACGTTACTGGATTCAGTTTGGTAATATCGTATTCAGGATTTTTGTATCTACATTTATAAATAATATTGGCCTGTAATCTTCTTTGCCCTTACTCTTCTTCTCCAGATTTGGTATCCAGATTATTTTATTTATTTATTTATTTTTAGACAGTCTCGCTCTGTCACCCAGGCTGGAGTCAGTGGCATGATCTTGGCTCACCGCAACCTCCACCTCCCAGGTTCAAGTGATTCTCCTGCCTCAGCCTCCCGAGTAGCTGGAAATACAGGCGCACACCATCACGCCTGGCTAATTTTTGTTTTTTGGTTTTTTTTTGAGACAGAGTCTTGCTCTGTCGCCCGGGCTGGAGTGCAGTGGCCGGATCTCAGCTCACTGCAAGCTCCGCCTCCCAGGTTTACGCCATTCTCCTGCCTCAGCCTCCCGTGTAGATGGGACTACAGGCGCCCACCACCTCGCCCAGCTAGTTTTTTGTATTTTTTAGTAGATATGGGGTTTCACCGTGTTAGCCAGGATGGTCTCGATCTCCTGACCTTGTGATCCGCCCTTCTCGGCCTCCCAAAGTGCTGGGATTACAGGCTTGAGCCACCGCACCCGGCCTTAATTTTTGTATTTTTTAGTACAGACAGGGTTTCACCGTATTGGTCAAGCTGGTCTCGAACTCCTGACCTCGTGATCCGCCTGCCTCGGCCTCTCAAAGTGCTGGGATTACAGGCATAAGCCACCGCGCGGTATCCAGGTTATTCTGGTCTCGTGGAACAAACTAGTGTTCTCTGAAACAGTTCGTTATATAATTAGAATTTGTTTCTTGAAAGTTCAATAGAACTCTGTGCTTGGTGTTTCCTCACCTTAATTTCTCTTCTTTTTTTTAATCCATTCATTCATTCAGCTAATCATTCATTCAGAGGCAGGGTCTCACTCTGTCAAGTCAGGCTGGAGTGCAGTGGTGTGATCTTGGCTCACTGCAACCTCTGCCTCCCAGGCTCAAGCAATCCTCCCACTTAAACCCTCCCAAGTAGCTGGGACTACAGGTGCACACCACCATGCCCTGCTAATTTTTGTATTTTTTGTAGAGACGGGCTTTCACAATGTTGCCCAGGTTGGTCTCAAACTCCTGAGCTCAAGTGATCTGCCCACCTTGCCCCCCAAAGCATGGGATTACAGGCATGAGTCACCATGCCTGGCCTCATTCACTTATTTTAAAACTCCACAAAAGGCCAGGTGCGGTGGCTCAAGCTTGCAATCCCAGCACTTTGGGAGGCTGAGGCAGGTAGATCACCAGAAGTCAGGAGTTCGAGACCAGCCTGGCCAACACAGTGAAACCTCATCTCTACTAAAAATACAAAAATTAGCCAGGCATGGTGGCAGGTGCCTGTAATCCCAGCTACTTGGGAGGCTGAGGTAGGAGAATTGCTTGAACCCAGGAGGCTTAGGTTGCAGTGAGCCGAAATCATGCCACTGCACTCCAGCCTGGGCGACAGAGCAAGACTTTGTCTCAAAAAAAAAAAAACTCCACAAAAAAGTTTAAAGTTCACTAAACATTCCTACATTTTACTTACATTTAGCAACTGTTAATATCTTGCCACCTCCCTCTCTCTATATATATCAGCTCTCTCTCTCTATATATACACAACACTTAGTTCTCTTTTGCCCAACCATCTTAAAGAAGATTGTAGAGAGCAATATAATTTATCCCTAAATATGTCAGAAGGAACATTCTCTCATACAATCATAGTACCATTATATCTTTAAAAAACTTAATTCAGGCCGGGTGCGGTAGCTTACGCCTGTAAACCTAGCACTTTGGGAGGCTGAGGCGGGCGAATCACCTGAGGCAGGGAGTTCAAGACCAGCCTAACACGAAGAAACCCTGTCCCTACCAAAAATACAAAATTAGCCAGGCGTGGTGGTGCATGCCTGTAATGCCAGCTACTAAGGAGGCTGAGTCAGGAGAATCGTTTGAACCCAGGAGGCGGAGGTTTCAGTGAGCCGAGACCACGCCATTGCACTCCAGCCTGGGCAACTTTTAAGAGTGAAATTCTGTCACAAAAGAAAAGAAATGAAACAAAATGAAACAAAACAAAACAAAACATTAATTCAGCAACACCAGCCAACATAAAGCTCATCATCAAATTTTCCCAACAATCGCCAGACTGTTTATAGTTGGGTTTTTAAAAAATACTATTATTTTACCTTTGTTTTTATCACTCCAAGAACCAAAGTTCTTAGCTTTGATTTTCATTATCTCTTTAATATCTCTCAATGTAGGAGAGTCCCTTCACCTCTGCCTATTCTTCATGACTTCAATGATCCAAGCCAGATGTCCTGCAGAACATCCCACATTTCAGGATTCATTCATTTTCTCAAGAGTAGATTCAGGTTAAACATTTTTGGCAAGAATACAACTTTGCTGGCATTGTATACCACCCACTATGTTCCATCAAGAGACATATAATTTTCACGCCATCCCACTACTACTGATGCCAAATTCTCTGCATTATAAATGTGTATTTTCCCTCTATAATAAAGTAATAATCTATAATTATCAATTTGTAATTCATAATCTATGGGGTGATACACTCACACTGTGGAAATACTATATACTGCTCCTCAACAGTCTTTTACCCAACGTTTTTTTCATTTTTTTGTTTTGTTTTTTTGAGACAGGGTCTCTCTGTATTGCCCAGGCTGGAGTGCAGCGGCAGGATCACACCTCACTGCAGCCTCAACCTCCTGGGCTCAATCGATCCATGCACCTCAGCCTCCTAAGTAGCTGGGACTGCAGGCGTGCACCATGCCCAGCTAATGTTTTTGTAGATGAGATTTCGCCATGTTGCCCAGATTGGTCTTGAACTTCTGGGCTCAAGCGATTTGCCCGCCTAACCCTCCCAAAGCGCTGGGATTACATGTGTGAGCCACCACACCCAGCCCTCTTTAATAATGTTTTGGTTTGGGTGTTAACGTCTTTATTCACGCAGCTACTACAGTGGTATGTTTTTTTATTGTTTTTGGTTAGTAACTGCCTTTTAACTTTTCTATTTTAGATATGTCTCTCTACATAGCTACATTTAAAAAAATCTAAACTGATCATCCCTTTTAACTGCTAAGATTATTCTTTTATGTTTAACTGTGATTGATATATTTGAATTTGTTTTTATCATTTTATATTGTGCTTTTATTTGCCCTGCTTTTTCTATGCTTCACACTTCTTTATTCCCTTCATACTCTTTGCCTTTTGGGGACATTTTCTTTTCTTTTTTTGTTTTTTTTTTAGACAGGGTCTTGCTCTACTGCCCAGGCTGGAGTGCGTGGCAAAATCATAGCTCACAGAAATCTGCAACTCCTGGGATCAAGCAATCCTCCCTCCTCAGCATTTCCAGTAACTGGGACTACGGGTACTTGTCACCAGGCCCAGTTATTTTTTATCTTTAGTAGAGACGAAGTCTTGCTATGTATGTTGCCCAGGCTAGTCTTGAATTCCTGGCTTCACACGATACTCTGGTCTCAGCCCTCCAAAGCGCTGAGACTACAGGAATGAGCCACGGCAGAAAAATTTATTTTTTAAATTGTTCTCCCCCTTTTAGTGGCTGAAAGTTATATATTCTATTTTTACCCGACTTTTTTGGAGTCTCACTCTGTCACCTAGGCTGGAGTGCAGTGGCGCGATCTCGGCTCACTGCAGCCTCCGCCTCCTGGGTTCCAGAAATTCTTCTGCCTCAGCCTACCAGATAACTGGGATTACAGGCATGTGCCACCACGCCCAGCTAATTTCTGTATTTTTAGTAGAGATGGGGTTTCACCATGTTAGCCAGACTGGCTGGAACTCCTGACCTCAGGTGATCCACCCACCTTGGCCTTCCAAGTGCTAGCATTACAGGCGTGAGCCACCGCACCCAGTCATAAATCACTCTCTTCTTTTTTTTTTTTTTTGAGATGGAGTCTTGCTCTGTTGCCCAGGCTGTAGTGGCACGATCCTGGCTCACTGCAACCTCTGCCTCCTGGTTCAAGCGATTCTCTTGCCTCAGCCTCCTGAGTAGCTGGGACTACAGGTGCACGCCACCATGCCTGGCTAATTTTTTTTCTATTTTTAGTAGAGATGGGCCTTGAGCAACACACAAACATTTCTTAAGAGCATGCCACCATGCCCGGCCCACTCTCTTCTTGAACTACAATATTGAACAGAAATAGTTTTGTCCTTTTTTTATTTTTATTTTTTGAGATGCAGTCTCACTCTGTTGCCCAGGGTGGAGTGCAGTGGCATGATCTCGGCTCACTGCAACCTCTGCCTCCCAGGTTCAAGCGATTCTCCTGCCTCAGCCTCCTGAGTAGCTGGGATTACAGGTGTCCACCACCAGGCCTGGCTAATTTTTGTATTTTTAGTAGAGACAGTGTTTCGCCATGTTGGCCAGGCTGGTCTCAAACTCCTGACCTTAGGTGATCCGCCTGCCTCAGCCTCCCAGAGTTTTGGGATTACAGGCGTCAGCCACTGAGCCCGACCTGTCCTGGCTTTTTAAACTATACTAATTAAATATCTCATACAGGAAATGTTCATTCAGATTTACTCTTATGGTTACCAATTTACTTGCTTAGCATTGCATTTTTATCTCTTAGATTTTCTTCTGGGATTACTTTCCTTTCTCTGAAGTATATGTCCTTTCAGAGGTTATTAATGGGCCAGGTGTGGTGGCTCACACCTATAATCCCAGCACTTTGTGAGATCAAAGCAGGAGGATCACTAGAGCCGAGGAGTTTGAGATAAGCCTGGGCAACACAGTGAGACCCTTATCTCTACAAAAATAAATAAATGAATTAAA
The DNA here is from genome assembly GCF_003255815.1 of Theropithecus gelada. NCBI lineage: Eukaryota > Metazoa > Chordata > Mammalia > Primates > Cercopithecidae > Theropithecus > Theropithecus gelada. Next base: position 15,707,318 of record NC_037668.1, on the reverse strand, counting down.
TAAAATAAAGGTCATTAGGTGAAGATCTGTTGGTTTCTAGCTTTTATCTTTATGGAAATGTCTTCATTTTGCTCTTGTTCTTAAAAATTAGTTTTGCTAGGTAGACAATTCTAATTTGATGGCTGTTTTCTCTCTGCACTTTGAATATTTTACTCCAATGTCCTCTTGCTTCCACAGTTATCAACTTGTCATTCCTTTGTAAGTAATTAATAATCTATAATTATCAATTTGCATTTCATGATCTGTGCAGTGATATTTTCATATCGTAAGAATACTGTATACTGATAGAATACCCATCCTCTCCTACTGTTTTTAAGAGCTTCCCTTTGACTTTGATATTCTTCAGTTATCTATAAAGTATGTACAAGTAGATTTCTTTTTATTTAACCCCCTTCCTTCATATGCATTATGGTCCCTGTATTTATATATTCCTATCTTTCATCAATTATTCCATTTTCTCCACCATTATTCCCTTAAAATATTGCCTGTTCTTAATTCTCACCTTATAAGACTTCAATTACACATGTCAGACTCATTATGCTCTTCCTTTTATAACTTATTTCTTGACATTACATTCTGGGAAATTACTTCAGATCTTTCAGTTCCTGAATTCTCCCTTTGCCAATGGCCTCATCTGTTGTTCAAATTATCCACTAAGTGTTCAGTTTCAACAGTTATACTTTTTGTTTCTAACATTTTACATTCTTTTATTAATTTAAATATTTTATACATGGTTCTTTTTTTTTGAGAGGGAATCTCACTTTTGTCACCCAGGGTGGAGTGCAATGCCGTGATCTCAGCTCACTGCAACTTCTGCCCCCCAAGTTCAAGTGATTCTCCTGCCTCAGCCTCCCGAGTAGCTGGGAGACTACAGGCATGTGCCACCACGCATGGATAATTTTTAAATATTTTTAGTAGAGATGGTGTTTTACCATGTTGGCCAGACTGGTCTCCAACTCCTGACCTCAGGTGATCTGCCCCTCTCGGCCTCCCAAAGTTCTGGTATTACAGGCATGAGCCACCGTGCCCGGTCAGTTATTTTATATTTCATCTCTTATTATTTCAATAGTTTAAGTCTTCGAGGTTTGTTTCTAATTAAATCTCACCCACAGTAGTTTATTTTCTTGTGTTTGGCAATTCTTTTATTGTAAGTTTATATTTTGTTGAATTTTATCTATGGGAATTCTGAAAGCCTAATCAGAGACAGCTTTTTCTAAAAATGTATTTGCATTTACTCTGGCAGAGAGTTAGGGGCAATACTGACCTAGGTTCAATTCAGCATCTTTCTCAAGGGGCTTTTCAACTTTCCTGGGGGTCCAAGGCTTAGTATCCCATCAGTGCTGATGTGAGCGTTTGCCTTCAGGAAAACTTTGCCAGTCCTGTTTGCACACAAACTTATTGACTGCTCCTGTTTCAGCTGACTCTTTACTTTTGTGAGGGAACAGACCCTTGGAAACCTCCCTTGCTTTTTTAGTATACCCAGTAATGCATTAAAATGTGTGCTTATAAATGTCTACACAGAATTCTGAAAAATTTACATAGATGCTGCCTCCTCAAGGAGGTAGACAGCATTAACTCCCCTAAATTGTGGGCTGTGCAGTGACTTCTTCCCAAAGAGTACAATGTGGTAAGAGGCTTCAAAAAAGATCTGAAAAAAAAACTGTCTCAGCCAGGTGATCAAGGTTAGTATCATTAGCAGTAAGCCATGTTGATAGATGGACACTCTTGATATCATGTGATGAAAATGGAACTTCACCTCTGTGTTCTTCCTCCAAAGAACCAATAACCCCAGCTAATCATTAAAACAAACAACCACAACAACAACAAAAACAGACAAACCCATACTGAGGGACATTCTACAAAATATCTGACCAAATCTAGAGAAGCTTAAAAGAAAACTGTGGGCACAGTGGCTCACACCTGTAATCCCAGCACATTGCAAGGCCGAGGCAGGCAGATCGCTTGAGCTCAGGAGTTCAAGACAAGCCTGGGCAACATGGTGAAACCCCATTGCTATAGAAATTACAAAAATTTAGCCAGGCGTAGTGGCGCACACCTATAGCCCCAGCTACTCGGGAGTCTGAGGTGGGAGGATTGCTGAAACCCGAGAGGTCGAGGCTGCAGTGAGCTGTGATTTTGACAGTTTTGCACACCAGCCTGGGCAACAGAGCAAGACTCTGTCTGGAGGGAAAAACAAAACAAAACTGTCAAAATCTAGAGGAGACTAAAGAGATGTAACAATAAAATGTGGAGTTATGGAGAAAATGACAGTAGGTAAAAACTAAGGCAATTCATAAAATATGGACTCTTAATAATTACATATTAGGCCGAGTGCAGTGGTTCACGCCTGTAATCCCAGCACTTTGAGAGTCTGAGGCAGGCAGATCACGAGGTCAGGGGTTCAAGACCAGCCTGGCCAATATGGTGAAACCCCGTTTCTACTAGAAATACAAAAATTAGCCAGGTGTGGTGGTGTGTGCCTGTAGTCCCAGCTACTCGAGAGGCTGAGGCAGAAGAATCGCTTGAACCCAGGAGGCGGAGGTTGCAAGATCGCACCACTGCACTCCAGCCTGAACGACAGAGCGAGACTTCATCTCAAAAAAAAAAAAATTACATATTAATATTGATTCACTGGTTTTAATAAACATACCACACCAATGTAAGATGTTAATGACAAGGGCAACAGGATGCAGGGTGTGTATGTATATATATGTGTGTGTGTATATGTGTATATATGTGTATATGTGTGTATATATGTATACATGTATATATCTATTATATGTATATATGTATATATGAATATACACGCATATATTATACATATATATGTATATATTCATATATATGTATATATACATGTATGTATATGCGCATATATATGCACACACATATATACACATACATACACACACACACACACACACAAGAGCTTTCTGCACTATCTTCACAACTTTTCTGTAAATCCAAAACTACTGCGAAGCTAAAATTTTACTTAAAAATTATGTCTGGGCCAGGTGCAGTGGCTCATGCCTATAATCCCAGCACTATATGAGGCCAAGGTGGGTGGTCTGCTTGAGCTCAGGAGTTTAAGACGAGCCTAGGCAACATAGTGAGACCCCGTCTCTACAAAAAAATACAAAAATTAGCCGGGCGTGCTGGTGCACCCCCGTAGTCCAAGCTACTTAGGAGGCTGAGGTGGTAGGATGGCTTAAGCCTAGGAGGCAGAGGTTACAGTGAGCTGAGACCACACCACTGCACTCCAGCCTGGATGACAGAGTGAGAGACTCTGTCTCAAAAAGAAAAAAATTAAAAAATGGCCAGGCACAGTGGCTCACGTCTGTAACCCCAGCACTTTGGGAGGCTGAGGCGGCAGATCACCTGAGGTCAGGAGTTCAAGACCATCCTGGCCAACATGGCGAAACCCTGTCTCTACTAAAAATGCAAAAATTAGCTGGGTGTCATGGCACCTGCCTGCAATCCCAGCTACTGGGGAGGCTGAGGCAAGAGAACCACTTGAACCCAGGAGGCAGAGGTTGCAGCAAGCCGAGATCATGCCATTGCACTCCAGCCTAGGCGACAAGAGTGAAATGAAAAAAAAAAAAAAAAAAGGTCTGTTGCAACTTCTGCAAGATTTAGTTGTATTTCTGGTGGAAAGATCCTGCAAAATATCTAGCCTGTCACATGACTAGAAACAGTACAGTTTCACCTGTACAGATTCAACCCAGTACAATCAAGCTCCTTCCCTCTGGCAAACTTTCTCTTCCCTTAGTTTCTGAGAAACCATTTTGTTCTGATCCTCTCTCCTCTCCCTAAGACACCTGTTTTTGCACTAACTCTTGAAACTCTGGTGTTCCCAAGGTTCTTTCATTGGCCCTATTCTCTTCTCACTTAACTCACTGTACTCTGAAGTGCTTATCCATTAACTAGTAAACATATGCTTAGACAGATGACCCTTTAACAACACAGGTTTGAACTGCACGGGTCCCACTTATACGTGGATTTTTCAATAAACACATTTTCAAAATTTTAGGAGATTTACAACAATTTGAAAAGACTCACAGATGAACCATGTAGTCTAAAACTATTTAAAAAGTTGAGAAAATTAGGTATGTCATGAACGCATAAAAACTATGTAGACGCTATTTTCTCATTTACTACCATTAAATATAAAGAAACCTATTTTAAAAAGTTAAAATTTATCAAAACTTATGCACACACTTAAAGACATATGTGCAGCCATCCACAGTTGAGAGTAATGTAAACAATCATGAAAATTCAGTATTAAATCATAACTGCATAAAATTCACTACTGTACATACTGTACTGTAATAATTTTGTAGCCATCTCCTGTTGCTACTGTAGTGAGCTCAAGCATTGTGATATCCACTTAAAACACCCTGTGATGCTAATTATCTCTATGTAAGCAGTTCATCTCTCCAGAAAATTGCATATGTCAGTAAAAAGTGATCTCTTGTGGTTCTCATATTTTTCAGGTTTAGTGCAATATTGTAAACCTTAAGTAAACAACATGGGACCCACACGAAGTGCCACTAGTGATGTCAGAAGTGCTCCAAAGGAGCAACAAAAAGTCATGACATTACCAAAAAAAGTCGGACTACTTGATATGTATCACAGATTGAGGTGTCCAGCCGCAGGTGCCCACCATTTCAGACGGTTCATTTTGTAAAAAGTGACATAAACTTATGGTATTGATAAATGCAGCACCACCAAGCCCAGCTAATTTTTTTTGTATTTTTGGTAGAGATGGGGTTTTGCCAGGTTGCCCAGACTAGTTTCAAACTCCTGGGCTCAAGCGATCCACCTGCCTCGGCCTCCCAAAATGCTGGCATTACAGGCGTGAGCTACCACGCCTGGCCAACTGTGCTATTTCTAATACCAAAATACAGGCCGGGTGCAGTGGTTCATGCCTGTAATCCCAACATGTTGGGAGGCCAAGGTGGGAGGATCACTAGAACCCAGGAGTGCGAGACCAGCCTGGGCAACATAGTGAGATCCCCCTACCATCTCAAAAAAAGTAAAATAAATAAATAAATAAAAATAAATAAGAACCAAAATATAGTATTTTTGTTGGCATAATACAAAATCAGCTTTATTTATCTTTCTTATCTTAATGTCTTCTCTCTATCTAATCATACAGCACACCCCTCTCACTTTTCAATACAAACTATACCCTACTTATCTACAATTTATTACTCAACTCAGGAAACTCCCCTAACTCAATCCCCTCTACGCTTGTTGCCACCTACTTAAAAGTTTGAGAATATGCACCCAAGGGGGAAAAAAACACTCCATAATAAAGGACTTCTCTTTGGGGAAAGAAAGAATTCAGACTTCTATTAGGGCATCTTAGCCAAGTTGGCCAAGAGAAAAATTAAAAGTTCAGCAATTCTGAACCACTAAACAGAGACAGTTCTGAAAGCACTACTCGAGGGAGTTAAGCATGGCAAGACGAAACTGAAGTCCAACCTAACAAGCTACATCACACATGACAACACTAAGGGTACCTCTAACAAAAAGACCAAAGTCAAAGGACATGGCAAAGCCAGTAGGAGCTAATGATTTGTATTATGATAACCCATACTTAGTATTTACAGTTTAGTAAATTTATATTTTTATTTGATATTCTAGAATAATTCTTAAAATATTAAATATATTACCTATCTCTTTATTTATTTAAAGGCAGGATCTTGCTTTGCTGCCCAGGCTAGAGTGCAGTGGCACAATCATGGCTCACTGCAGCCTTGACCTCCTGGGTTCAAGTAATTCTGTCTCAGCCTCCCAAGTACTTGGGACTGCAGGCACACACCACCACGCCCAACTAATTTTTTTGGTGGGGGTGGGGGTGGGGGGTTAGATATGGACTCTTACTATGTTGCCCCAGCTGATCTCAAACTCCCAGGCTCATGCAATCCTCCCAACTCAGCCTCCCAAAGTGCTGGGATTACAGGCATGAGCCACCGCATATCCAGCCACTTCACTGATTTAATTTCAGTTTTATGAATTTCAAAAGCTTTGAATAAAACCCAAATGTTATATTAATACTAGTACTACAAAAAGTAATCTTAGTTCAGTGTTACAATCACTATTTATTGTAGCTTTTATGCGTACATGTAATTACTTGTTTTAAGAGATGGGGTCTTGCTATGTTGCCCAGGCTGGAGTGCAGTGGCTATCCACAGCCAGAATCACCACGCCTTATAGCCTTTAACTCCTGAGCTGAATGATCTTTCTGCCTTAGTCTCCCAACTAGCTGGGACTTCACACGCCACCACCACACTCAGCTAGTTACCTTCTTTTAAATATATTCCCCTACCACAACTCTTATGTCTTAAAAATCATGCCTTTTGGCTGGGTGCAGTGGCTCACGCCTGTAATCCCAGCACTTTGGGAGGCCAAGGCAGGTGGGTCACCTGAGGTCAGGAGTTCAAGACCAGCCTGGCCAAGAGGGTGAAACCCGGTCTCTACTAAAAATTAAAAAAAAAAAAAAATTAGCTGGGCGTGGTGGCAGGCGCCTGTAATCCCAACTACTTGGAGGCTGAGGCAGGAGAACTGCTTGAATCCAGGAGGCGAAGGTTGCAGTGAGCAGCGATCGTGCCATTGCACCCCAGCCTAGGCAACAAGAGCAAAACTCCGTCTCAAATAATAATAATAATAATAACAACAACAACAATAATAATGCCTTTTATTCCTTCTCTTTGTCTTTTCCATTCTCACTTAGCTATGCATGTGTGCCTTCTGGTTATGACTCCTCTCTGATTCTTTCACACTTTTACTTACATGTCGGATGTCTTCTTTCACCTGTTTCACACAGTTTTTGAAAAACCGTTTCTTCCATGAAGCCTTTCTCACTGTACACAAATATAAATTGGTACTCTCTGCTCTGCAACTAGGATTTTCCTAGAAACACTTACATTACCAAAGTTTTCCCTAAGCATGTTCCAGGAAACATTAATCACATGAGACGGCTAAAAAAGAAAGGGATTCCATGGTCAAATAAGTTTGGAAAATGCTGAATATCCTACCCACCCCCTCCAGAAACTCATGGGTCTTTTTATTAAGGGTACTAAAGTCCAGCAGCATGAAAGCAGGTTTAACTTTAATTTGGTAGTTCCTAAACTTTGACAGTGAAACCCTAAACTATCACCAGTTTTTGGGAAATTCCGTTGTACAAAGTACAAATTTGTACTGTTATTTCTGTTCACTACTATAGTATGGTATATTTTCTCCGTATCTTATCACATTTGTCAGTTGATGCATATGTGCTACATATGGCAATCTGAGAAGCCTAAGAGGACAGAAGTGAATTCTTATCCTAGTTGATACTAAAAATAGTATGCATGTGTGGGGATGTCCTATGAATTTCAAAAGCTCTTCACTTTTCTATTATCAGGCTTTTTAAGTTTTCTTAAAGTGAAATTGATCGTCCAAAAATGTATATCTTAATATAAAATTTTCTTCTGGAAATGTCTTAAATTTAAAATATTTATCAGAAGGCTAAGGGAGGATAGCTTGAGCCCAGGAGTTTGAGGCCCGCCTGAGCAACACAGCAAGATCCTATCTCTTAAAAAAAAAAAACACGAAAATATGATAATATTTGGTCTTTGTTGATCTAATGTAGATTTTTTTATACCCCTTTGTTTCTATTATTTATTTTTAAAAATCCAGTGACACCAAGAATATTGATGTCCTTTTAAAATACCTTCTTTGGCCGGGCACGGTGGCTCACGCTTGTAATCCCAGCAAGTTGGGAGGCCGAGGCAGGTGGATAACCTGAGGTCAGGAGTTCAAGACCAGCCTGGCCAACACGGCAAAACCCCGTCTGTACTAAAAATACAAAAATTAGCTGGGCGTGGTGGTGCGCATCTGTAATCCCAGCTACTCGGCAGGCTGAGGCAGGAGAATCACTTGAAGCCGAGAGGTGGAGGTTGCAGTGAGCCAAGATTGCGCCACTGCACTCCAGCCTAGGTGACAGCAAGACTCATCTCAAAAAAAAAAAAAATTATATATATATATATATATATCTTCTTTGAGGCCAGGTCTCGTGGCTCACACCTATAATCCTAGCACTTTGGGAGGTCAAGGCAAGAGGATAGCTTGAGTCCAAGAGTTCAAGACCAGCCTGGCAACATAGCAAGACATCATCTCTAAGAAAGTTTTAATAGTCAGCTGGCCATGGTGGCCTGCACCTATAGTCCTAGCAACTCAGGAGGCTGAGATGGGAAAGATCACCCGAGTCCGGGAGGTCAAGGCTGCAGTTATCCATGATGACACCACTGCACCCCAGACTGGGTAACACAGTGAGACTCTGTTTCAAAAAATAAAAAATTAAAAATCCCAGCCGGGCACAGTGTACCTCACTCCTATAATCCTGGCAATTTTGGAGGCTGACGTGGGCAGACTGCTTGAGCCCAGCAGTTCGAGACCAGCCTTGGCAACGTGGTGAAACCTTGTCTCATCTCTTATTCATTTATTTTTAAAAACTAGAAAGATGTCTTGCTATGTTGACCAGGCTGGAGTTCAGTGGCTATTAACAGGCATGATCAGGGTGCACTGTGGCCTCAAACTCCTGGCCTTAAGTGATCTTCCCATTTCAGTCTCCCAAGTAGCTGGGACTACAGGCAAGTACCACCGCACCCAATAAGATGCATTTTATATTACAGCACAATAGCTATAGGCCAGGTGCAGTGGCTCACACCTGTAATCCCAGCACTTTGGGTGACTGAGGCGGGCAAATCGCCTGAGGTGGGCAGACTGCCTGAGGTCAGGAGTTCAAGACCAACATGGCCAACATGGTGAAACCCTGATTCTACTAAAAATACAAAAATTAGCCGGGCATGGTGATGGGCGCCTGTAATCCCAGCTATTCAAGAGGATCACTTGAATCCGGGAGATCGCCACTGCACTCCAGCCTGGGCGACAGAGCCAGACTCTGTCGCAAAAGAAACAAACAAACAAACATGCTATAAAAACATGAAACATTCTTAAGTTACCAATGAATTTCTGGAACTACAAGATGTTGCTATATGAATAGGTCCTTGAAATAATCAAAATAGGAAACAGTTTCCAAATTATATGTTCTTTTGCTATTCACCAGTATTAATAAGAAAGGGCTTAAAAAAATCCATGATTATTAGATTATTAACCTTTAGATTATTAGCCTTAGATTATTAGATTATTAACCTTAACATTTCACATAGAGTATGCGGGATTAATTGGAAGAATTTAAAGCTTATGCAGACAGGCCTGCATAAAACATGCTATAATAACTGTATATCATAATTGCATTTTAAATAACTTATCATTTGCTGAATTTTCTAAACGTCAGGTAGTTTGCAAAACACTTCATATGAAGCATCTTATTTAATTCCACCAACAATCATATAAGGTGAACTATACAATTATTATCTCTATTTAAAAGTTTTAAGAGGTGAGTAGCAACCATAATGTCTATTTGAGATCAAAGTCCATGTTCTTTACCAACTAACCACCATACAACAGTACAATACAGTATGTCTCCCTATATACATAAATCTAACAAAAAATTGTGTCCTATTGCAGCAGTTCTCAACGTGTGGTCTGGGGTCACACTTAAGAAAGATTCATTGATTAAGCACTTTTATGTTTTTGGAGCCAGGGTCTTGCTGCTGTCCAGGCTGGAGTGCAGAGGCACAATCACAATTCAGTGTAGCCTCAACCTCTGAGGCTCAAGCAATTCTCCCACCTCAGGCTCCTGAGTAGCCAGGACTGAGTAGCCAGGTATGCGCCACCACGTCTACCTTTTTTTTTTTGTACGGATGGGGGTCTCACTATGTTGCCCAGGCTGGTCTCCAACTCCTGGGCTCAAGCAATCTTCCCACCTTGGCCTACCACAGTGCTGGGATTACAGGCACAAGCCAGCACACCCTGCCAATTACAGCACTTTCTACGTTCCATGCCTTCTTCTAGGTGCTGAGGATGCAGTGGTGAACAAAACAAACGATCTGTTGTTAGCAGTTTACATTCTTTTTGGGGGTGAGGGGGGCCATGTGTCTCAACAAATAAGCAAATAAATGAATAAACAAGGCAGTATCTTATAATGAGAAAAGCTATGAAGAAAATAAAGGCCAGGTGTGGTGGTTCACGCCTGTAATCCCAGCACTTTGGGAGGCCAAGACGGGCAGATCACAAGGTCAAGAGATAGAGACCATCCTGGTCAATATGGTGAAACCTTGTCTCTACTAAAAATACAAAAAAATTAGCCGGATGTGGTAGAGAGCGCCTGTAATTCCAGCTACCCAGGAGTCTGAGGCAGGAGAATCGCTTGAACCCAGGAGGCGGAGGTTGCAGTGAGCCAAGGTCACGCTATTGCACACAAGACTCCGTCCCAAAAAAATAAAAATAAAACAAAATAGGGGCCGGGCACGGTGGCTCACACCTGTAATCCCAGCACTTTGGGAGGCCGAGGTGGGCAGATCACCTGAGGTCGGGAGTTCGAAACCAGCCTGACCAACAGGGAGAAACTCCATCTCTAGTAAAAATACAAAATTAGCCGGGCATGGTGGCATGTGCCTGTAATCCCAGCTACTCAGGAGGCTGAGGTAGGTGAATCGCTTGAACTTAGGAGGCGGAAGTTGTAGTGAGCCGAGATTGCGCCATTGCACTCCAGCCTGGGTAACAAAAGCAAAATTCCATCTCAAAAAAATAAATAAATAAAAATAAAATAAATAGAAAGAAACTAAACCTAAGAATTTAAAAACTTCCATTAACTCATAAAAAACAATAAATCCATTACAATTAATAAATTATTTTTTTTCTTTTTTTTTTTTTGAGATGGAGTCTTGCTCTGTCAACCAGGCTAGAGTGCAATGGCGTGATCTCGGCTCACTGCAACCTCCGCCTTCCAAGTTCAAGCAATTCTCCTGCCTCAGTCTCCCAAGCAGCTGGGATTACAGGTGCACGCCACCATGATGGTCTAATTTTTGTACTTTTTTTTTTTTTTTTTTGAGACGGAGTCTCGCTCTGTAGCCCAGGCTGGAGTGCAGTGGCCGGATCTCAGCTCACTGCAAGCTCCGCCTCCCGGGTTCACGCCATTCTCCGGCCTCAGCCTCCCGAGTAGCTGGGACTACAGGCGCCTGCCACCTCGCCCGGCTAGTTTTTGTATTTTTAGTAGAGATGGGGTTTCACCGTGTTAGCCAGGATGGTCTCGATCTCCTGACCTCGTGATCCGCCCATCTCGGCCTCCCAAAGTGCTGGGATTACAGGCTTGAGCCACCGCGCCCGGCCAATTTTTGTACTTTTTAGTAGAGACAGGGTTTCACCATATTGGCTAGGCTGGTCTCGAACTCCTCACCTTGTGATCCGCCAGCTTGGGCCTCCCAAAGTACTGGGATTACAGGCATGAGCCAACTCGCTGGCCGCTTTTTTTTTTTTTTTTTAAATGAAGTCTCGCTCTGATGCCCAGGCTGATGTGCAGTGGCACCATCTTGGCTCACTGCAACTTCAACCTCTGGGTCCAAGTGATTCTCCTGCCTCAGCCTCCCAAGTAGTTGGGATTACAGGCGTGCACCACTATGCCTGGCTAATTTTTGTAGTTTTAATGCAGACGGGGTTTCTCCATGTTGGCCAGGCTGGTCTCGAACTCCTGACCTCAAGTGATCCACCCACCTTGGCCTCTCAAGTTGCTGGGATTAGAGGCGCTCAGGGAGCCACCCTGTCTAGCCAATAAATTATTTCTTAATTAAAAATAACTGTATTTTGTAAAACAAAAATTTAGTGGGAATAAATTGCTTCACATTTTTGCAAATCTGTTTAATGGTCTGGCTTAAAAGGAGAGAAGTGGGTTCTCCTACTTGCTTCTATATGAGAATGGACAGGTGCAAGGCTGTTTGGGAACTTTTATCCTGTACATACCACACTGTCCATGGAACACTATAAAATATCAATACACTTTTAAAGAAGCAGGAAGCTGTCTACCATAACGGTAAAGTGGAAGCCTTGGAGTCAAGACTGGCTAAGTTTGCAACCTGGCTCAATATATTGTTCATTAGTTGTGTACCTTGAACAAGTTATTTTAACCTCACTGAGCCCTCAAGTACTTAATTTATTATCATTTACAGGGTTTATTATTTTACCTGTCACCAGTGTAATTTACATATACATCACTAATAGATTTACTCAGTAATAATATATTAACTAATGAATTGTCATATTAAATGCAATCACATAAGAACTCAGTAAATGTTATTTTCTTACTAAACTATTAGTGTTATGTTTGTAAAATTAACTACATTAATGACTGGAAATTTAAGAACATTATTAAGTAATAACAACATTCTTGTAAGTAACTTGGGCTTTGAATCCACTGTATTTCTTTTCTTTCTCCCACTTACCTTCACCTTCTGCTTATATAAAACAAAAAGAAAACTAAAATTATGCTTAACCACCCTGAAACCAGGCATGGTTTCCTTTTCCTACGCTATAAATGTTCTGACAGTTTCCTCAAAATAATCAATTTACTTATCTGAGACTCAATTTATAGATTTTTAATAAATTTATAAATTCATCTGTTATACATTTATCTTTTATAAATTCATATTTTTAATAAACTTACAAATTCCTGTTTGGCAGAGCTGACATCAAGATTATAGGTAATACATGTTTGATAGCTAGTGAGGATCCTCAGTAAACAATAAGGATCCGGCAATACAACCAAAGTGATACCTATTCTAAACTGTTAAAGCATATAAAACTCATATACTTCCCAGACCACTTATATTTGTTCAATTCCTATCTTAGTTACTAAATGTTAAGTTCCTTATAATTCCATCTCTTTCACCACCCAGTACAGGGGTTTACACAGAGGAAGCACTCAATATTTCCTTTTTTTTTCCTTCTCTTTTTTTTTTTTTTTTTTGAGACAGAGTCTCGCTCTGTTGCCAGGATGGAGTGTAGTGGCGCAATCTCGGCTCACTTCAACCACCGCCTCCTGGGTTCAAGCGATTCTCCTGCCTCAGCCTCCTGAGCAGCTGGGACTACAGGCACATGCCACCACGCTCAGCTAATTTTTGTATTTTTAGTACAGACAGGGTTTCACCATGTTGGCCAGGCTGGTCTCAAACTCCTGACGTCAGGTGATCCGCCCACCTTGGCCTTCCAAAGTGCTGGGATTACAGGCATGATCCACTGCACCCAGCCAGCACTCAATATTTCTAAGTTCATTTTCTCATTCTGTATCTTTAGGCATAACATATTGTAAGAGAATTTTAATCTTTCAAGTAATACTGCCTCCTAGACACAAAGATCATCATTTTAAAAGACTGTATCATGCTACGCTCTAAAACTATGATGATAGTAAAGGAACACAAAAACAGCTCAGGATCCATTCTAGGTTTTTTAAAACAAAAAATGTTAGGCCGGGCGCGGTGGCTCAAGCCTGTAATCCCAGCACTTTGGGAGGCCGAGACGGGCGGATCACGAGGTCAGGAGATCGAGACCATCCTGGCTAACACGGTGAAACCCCGTCTCTACAAAAATACAAAAAACTAGCCGGGCGAGGTGGCGGCGCCTGTAGTCCCAGCTACTTGGGAGGCTGAGGCAGGAGAATGGCGTAAACCCGGGAGGCGGAGCTTGCAGTGAGCTGAGATCGTGCCACTGCACTCCAGCCTGGGTGACAGAGCGAGACTCCGTCTCAAAAAAAAAAAA